>NC_134464.1:48934373-49234591 GCF_047948215.1 Lycorma delicatula | reverse complement strand
TTGAACAAAACGAAAGGAGATTATACATAGTTATTATATAAATTCTAGTATGTAGGCTTAATTATATATTAATATAAATTGGGTTTTCCTACTTAGTTGTGATGTTTAAAAATAAGTTTAGTTTAAATATGTCTACACAATATGTATATATCTAATAATAGTAATAATAATAATAATAATAATAATAATAATAATAATAATAATAATAATAATATATATATATTTATGGCAATCAGCATATTATCTTTCCTTTGGCAAGTCCCTAGCATCATGTCCGTTTCTCTATTCCAGATAAATTTTAAGATTTCAACACCTCTCTTTTACTTTTAGATCATCTATAACTTTTTCTCTTCTCTGCATCTCTTGCTTACACCTTCTACTGATCCTTTCAACACCGTTTTAATCAATTCTTCTCCTCCCATGATATTTCCTACTCTGAATTTTTCTGATTAATTATCTATTCTCCTTAACCCCCCTCCATTTATCATCATTTTATTTACTCCATTTGTTCATTTAATCTTCTCTAATCTCCTCCATATCCATATTTAAAATTTCTTCAGCCTTTTTCTCCTTTTCTTTGTACGTTTGTTTCTACACATTCTAAACATAAAACTTCTATTTCAATTCTATTATTCTATATACATTTTTTTTTGTTAAATTCTTCCTTAGCCATTAGTATTTTTATTTTTATTTCACTTTTTTACATTCTTCTGTTAATATTACACCTAAGTATCTGTGCTTAAATAAATTTTTTAATTTTTTATTATCTCACAAACATTTTTTACAGAAAATTTCAATATTTTGTATTAATAATATGAGTAATAAGTGAAATCAAATGATATTTCACATATTCATGTTCTCCATTTTAAATCACTGTAATTAATTGTTGAATTGCACTAGAATTAGTGAAAGCCAGCCCATACCAAATAGTAACATTATATTTTTAATATTATACACGAAAACGATTTCCTGAAGACTTTGAAATAATTACTAAGGTAAGGGAAAAAAATCATCATTCGTATATTTTTATAGATATATGAAAAACACTTACCACAACATCACACGAACCTGGTTGGACTATTTAAAATCTAATTAAAATCAGTGCCCAATAATTTAAACCATATAAAATTTTAAGATACTACGTATCTACATAAACCTATTGTCCAGTTATTAGGGGAAGTATTAAAGATTAAAATAAAGAAAAAAGTCAATTTATTCAGGTTCACATAATAAAACTGCTAAATTACTAAAATCTTCAAAGAATTTCAGTAGAGCTCCATTTTATCCTTGGAGTATAATCAGGGCATATTATTTCGCAAGATATTACTTGAAAATGAAGCGTTTTCGAATTGATTTTTATAATGCACTTTTTTCTTTATTTTAACTTGCATAACATATCACGAAATTGTTTTTGGCTTTTCGTGAGGTATTTTTACCTAAGTCGAAAATTTGTTTGTCAACCGATTGTTTTCAAATTTGCAGGATACATTCTTGTTATTCCAGGAAAGCCGCTTCCTTGGATGTGAAGTTGTGAATTAAATATATTATTCGTTAAAGAAAAAAAAAATATCAATTCTTCTTTATTCATTATTATATTCTTGTCATCATGACAAAAAAAATAAGTTATGAATTTTTCGTCGTCAAACGTGTGTGTAATTTTATTACCATAGTTACTACTATGTGTTGTAATTTAATAATACTTTAATAGTTATTATTTTATCAGTATTATTGTCACAACCATGAGAGTAACGAACACTGCGGGGATCCAGGTTGCGGAGCCCTCTGGTTAGACAGGAATGACGAATGAAGCGTGCTCTACATCCATAAGGTAGGTCCCGAACTCGCTTGGGCCAACCTGAGCCTGAGGTCCAAGTTGACTAGGTGTTCGGGTGAGCGAAGTGAGCTCTTGCTGGTTAGTATAAATCAAGCAAAATTCTTTAGCAGATAATATAAGAAAAAAAAGAAAAAAAAATATATATATTTTCTTAGTGTAAGCTTTGAGTCAAGGCCATCGATTTCAGTTTATATTTCAAAAGTTAATAAAATATAAACTGAAGAAGTATAAATTCATAATGTTGAATATGAAGCCAAATTGTTAATCCTCGTGTAGTGCCAAAATTTGAAATCGAAAAATGGAAATTAAATAAAAATTTTAATTTCATATTCGAAATGGTCGCTCAAGAATATGACTATTATTAAATTTTCTGCCCGATCGGATGATTTTCCTTGGAAATTAGTTAAAGGTATGAAGTTACTTTCTTTTTTTTTTTGCTAATCTTATTTTAGCATGAAAAATTAGGAATCGAAGCCTAAAATAAAGTTTAAAGTATAAAATGTTTTTCTGTATATAAACAACTCTAAGGATTATTAGGTTAAATGCTGGAATACTGTTAAATTAATCGATAAAATTACGCACCGAAAAATTATTACTTTTGAATTCATTAATTTTTTTGTATTTTTACTAAATTACTGACAGGATGTCCAACATAACGTAAAAAATGTTCAATCATCTTTACATTCCAATAAAATTTTAAGCGTTTTTTCAAATTTAAAACTTTTTTTAATTTTAGAATTGAACCCAATCGATAAAGCCTGACACTAGATAAAAGTGACAAAGGAATAAACCTAAGTAATAAATGAACTTACTTCAAGAAAACTCATATTTATGTTAAAGTAAAATTTTAGCGTCTAACGATAAATAAACTTCTTTTTTATGAAGTATATGCATACACTTATTCTTTTACATCCATATTCAAACAAAAGTGAAAGAAACATCAAAATAATACAAATTTGTTCATTTTAAACATAAAATGCATGTAAGTTTTTTGAATGTAAGTGTAACATAAGTTTTCTATGCATCAATCAGACCTTTCCCGTAACCAGTACTTTACTATCATAAAAACCAAAATTTACGTCGATTAAGACCTATTAAAATTATAGTATTTTTTGGTAAAAAACTGTACATTGATTTATTAAAAAATAACATGAACAGTTAGAGGGTTCAATAAATTTTATAATTTAACAGAATGACTGTATTCCATTTTATTACATAATAAAGTAAATATCAGGTTTTTATACTATATTAAAGGAATATATTCGTGACAAAAACATCCCAAATCGATATTAAGAAAGATATTTTTTTAAAGTTCAATAATATGTAACAAGAGAACCGATCAAAATACCAATAGACCTGCACCGTTCACTGAACTTTAAAAAATATTCTGCAACAAGTGTACGATTAAAGATAAAAATATATTCTTAAAATAACTGAAGTGAAAAATTTTTTCATTTACATTTATTTAGTGACATATTTTGTACTTAAAAAAAATTAAAGTACTATTTGTGTTTCCTTGACATTTTTTCTCTAAAAAAAAAAAAAAATATTATCGATACGTACATTTAATGGATTAATTATATATATATAAAAAAAAAAATTATCATAAAACTATGCGGAATAGCATCATTTTTGTAATACTGTAATGGATTTTTTGATGTGTTCTTTATTTTTTAATTTATTTTTATTTTTTTTTAAAGAAAGAAATACATATATACGAAACGAAAAAAAGATTACATTTCATAGGTCTTCTACATTGTTATCAATATAAAATAAAACAGAAAAAAATGAAACATTAACACAATCGTGTTCAAATAAAATGCATACATATTTTTAATAGATTCTTTTCAAATTCAAGTTTTGTAAGACCATTAGTTAAGAACTTTGTTTTATTATTATTATTAAAATTCTTGTTCCATTTAGTAGAGGTTTTTTTTTAATAAAGTAAATTAATCGTTACCTATTTTTTTTTACTAGTTGAGTTAATATAAATATAAATTATATTTTTTTATTTATTTATATATAGAGTATAAATTAAAATAATATTATGTAAATTATAGATTAAGTATATATATAAACACACACACTCACTATTTAGGATATAATGCTTTACAAATTTTTACCGACATTTTGATGAAAAGTAAAGTGTTTACTTTCGGTCACTTAAAAAGGAATTTTTACGTTTTCAGGTATGAGGAATACGAAATTTCTATTCACATAAAAAATTGAGTTTTCCTTGTATACATATATGTTTAATTGAAATGTAGTAGTCTATCTCAAGTTGAGCGCGTAAAAATTTGATGAAAATTAGTTGAGTCATTCTTTGGTTACGTTGAATTTAATGTCGAAAAAATATTTGAGGTTATTTTCGAAGAAAAGTTCGGTATTACTTTCGGTTGTATGATTTGTATTGGGGGGGGGGGGAGAGTGAAAATTAGTTTTCTTTACCTTTTCAGATATGAGGAGTACGGAAATACTATTCACATAAAATTTGGTTTTCTTTTTTATATATATATATATATATATATATATATATATATATATATATATTTATGCCTATGAATAAAATTTTGTGGCTTGAAAATTTTCAAAACTACGGAATCAATTTAATTGAAACATAGATGTTCACACTACTACTCATAGTAGTGTGTCTGAATTTGTGCAAGTGAAAATTTTAAGAACATTGGTTAAGTCCTCTTTTGAGTTACGCTCAATTCAAGGTCGAACAAATTTGATCGGGACAAGATAGAAGGGTATTTCTTAATCATTTTGCAAATTGGAATGTGGAAACCAAAAAAAATAACGAAAAGTCGGTCCTATCGTACAAAACTACTATTAAACACGGTAATAATCAAATTGTGCAAGCAACATCCACTTTCCAGTATGGGTAAGGTTAAAAATTTTTTTGTTGAATATTTCCTACCTTGTAATGGGTTACGTTTTTTTTTAAGGAATCCATATTGGGTAAAGGTATAACAATCTCCTAAGAAAATATGGGCGAAATGGGTACCCACTGCCTGTAAGATACTCCTTTTAGTATGTTATTTATTCCATTTCGGGGTTTATTCGTGAGTAGATCTTCTTTTATAATTAATAAAGAAAGGTTTGCAAAGGGTTGAATAACTTTCCCAGCTTTGTTCTTGAGAGATTTTATTTCAAATACCCGATATGATTTTTAAGTAGTAATGAGTTAAAAATAGATCATTTAGAGTATAATTGCGAATAAGATCAAGATTTTCAGTAAAAAAAATATTTTACCTGATTTTACATTTTTTATTAGATGACGTTTTACCTTAAAAATTATGCGATATGTAGTTGAAAAAATCAAAATACTCTATGAAATATTATGGTTCTCAGTTGATCGTCTTGATCAAATTATGTTTTTATAATCAAAATTATATTATATCTAGTGTATAAAAAATATTTATTTTGTTTTATAAAAGGTTTAAAATTTTATCTAATAAAATATAATTTGATAAAACTAATATTTAGGGATTTCCAATGTAAAAATCGTCAAATTTATTTATTATGTAGAAGATATTATTGGGTACTTATATACTAAATGCCGTTAAAATATCTCGAATCGTTCTTAAAAAATAATTTTTTGTTTAAAAACAAAATGATGACGGAAAAATAAGCATAATGTTGTATTTGTCCACGAAAATAATTTTATTTATTTTGATATACTCAATCAGTCCTTTACATTTACTCAACACCTCGCGGGAAACTCTATATAACTACTGCTAAGGAGAAATTTTATTTTTAATGTTTTATGACTCATGTTGTTGTGAACCGTCGACATTCGCAAGAAATCTGACATGAAAAAATTTGTACCGATTTACATATTTTTCATTTATAACAACTGTTATATCGCAGCAATATAACTATAACCGGGAAAATAATAAAGATTGGAGCTTTAACGGACGTAGAAGTTTAATAAAAAGAATTCAGAATACGAACGGCTGGGAAAATTCGAGGGAGTAGAAGAATTGATTAAAGTGTTAAAAAAATCAATAAAAAATACAGAAAAAAGAACCTTGAAGAAAGTAGTTAAAATTAGAAACAATTTAAAAAGAAATGAAATCAAGCCCTTTCTGAAGCGGTTGATAAGGAGTGATAAAAAGTGAATAATCTACAAAAACAATGTGCGAAAAAGATCTTAGTGCAAGGATTTTGAAAAAAGATCTTGCGAGGAAAAGCTTCACAATCTGTGATGAAGTCCACACTGACGCCCAGGAAGATTATGCTGAACATTCGGTGGGATTCGAAGAGCATTGTGCATCACGAACTGCTGCCGACAGGGAGCACGATAGACTCAGACCTGTACTGTCAACAATTAGCGCGAATAAACCTAAGAATTCAAAAGAAATGGCCTGAACTGGTGAACAGAAAGTGTTGTATACCACGCTACATCGTCAGACCGCATACACCTTTACCCGTCAGAATTTGAGAGAACTTGAGTGTGTGGTTTTAATCTATCATATAGCTCGAACCTGGAACCGTCAGCTCCTTGAATGGTGTTAAATTAGTTTTAAAAGAGGCTTGTGAAAACCACGTGTCACAATCCTTTGATCAGAAACCACAGAAGTTTTATAGCGATGGGATTATGGTGTTGCCGGTATAATGGCAGAAGGTCATAGAAAAAAATGGTGCATATGTAGTCTTAAAGTTATT
Source organism: Lycorma delicatula (assembly GCF_047948215.1). NCBI lineage: Eukaryota > Metazoa > Arthropoda > Insecta > Hemiptera > Fulgoridae > Lycorma > Lycorma delicatula. The sequence goes on along the minus strand of NC_134464.1, from coordinate 49,228,083 downwards.
TTTCAATAAAAAATAAATATATTCTCAATTTTGGCCTCCAAAGGCTCAATACTTTTTATACACTTGATGTTTTATATAAGCCTCAATTAAAATAAAAGTAATTTCTGCTAAATAAGAATAATAAATATCCTTCGTAGAATCTCTTTAATTTTAAATAAATTATCTTTATTTCATTAAATATATGAAAATATTAATAAATGTTGGATTATATCTCACTTTTATTTAATTAAGGTCCGTTATTTAATTTAATGAGAAAAAACAAACGATTATGTGCAGGAATTATTCTTAATAATTACCCTGAATTTTTTTATTGGTTTATTTTTATTGATTATTTTATATTAAAACAAAAAAAAGTGATGATGAAAAAATTGTGATATATTAAAATATATTACGCGAGGAAGAAATGATGTGACCTGAATGTAACTTGATGAATTGTTGAACGAACTAAAACTGTTATGTAAAAAGAAAAAAGTAAATATTATAATAAAAACAAATAATAAATAAATAAATAAAAAGAGAATATTGTCAATGATGAAGATGATTATGGTCACATAAACGCGAGATGAGATTGACAAACGTAAGATAGCTAGGACTAACTACTGGACACTTCACTGTTATGTCCACTGTTTTCCCACGACGAACAACGCATTCTACCGGTCAATCAGTAAACCTGACCTGTGTCAAGTTATAAAAACCAGTCATCATCATTTATTGCAAGAAATACTCAAGTAAACTGTATATTTATTATATATACTGTAACAGCCCACCTTCTATTAGTTTAAAATAATGTAGCATACAATATACTATTTCGTTATTTTAATAATTTTTTTTTTAAATTTTTTTCATTATAAACAAGTTCAAGAATACTTCTTTAATTGTTTTTCATAGTCTAACGGACCGTAAGACATAATGACGTGTTTATTTGTAAAAAAAAAAAAAAAATGAAATCTCCGTTACGTTACTTACGTCTGCTTTTTCTATAACTTTATTGAAAAATGAATCAATTATAATGGAATGATATAGTGGTATATAATCACTTATTCTTTTGTCTACTTGGGGAAAATTCCACTATTAAATACAATTTTTTCTAACAATCGTTTTATCAATGAAATATTTTAAACATCAATGGGATAATAACATGGGGCATTCAGTCTGGAAACTAAAGTGACATATTGTAATTAAATATTTAAAAAAAGCTGACAACACAGTTGTTAGGACTTTCCCGTCACGCGGCGTTTTTCTGATGCACGGCTTACACACACATACAAGACTTAATTTAAAATATTTATCATTTTATTTAAATATATTTTTTGTTTGTTAATTCAATGATTCTAACTAAAGTGCGCGCGCATACCTTATTTCATTCTCGAGACTGTGGTGGTATTAGCGGTCACTTTAAATACTTTTTTAAATTAAAAATATTATTAATTTAATTCTACCGCTCACTTGTGACATCACAACGTAGTAGACAACTAAAACAGCTGTACGTCAGTGCTACACTAGCGGTCCTTGCAGTGAGACGGGGTACTATTGACGCAGTGTACTCAATTAACCACTAGTTTATTGAGAGTATTTTTTGGATTGAAGGTGCGATTTTGCAAAAACGTTTTTTGCAAATTAACTATGCCTAAGAAAAATAAGACTTTAATTAGACAAAATCTCGAGATGATGACTTCGCTGTACAAGTAACCTTGCTGTGCAGCCTCAACTCCTTTTAAGTTGAACCTTTTAAGTTGAAAATTGAATGGCATCAATGTCCTAAACATATAAGTAATTTGACCATGTTTGGTCAAAATCGGTCCAGTAGTTCTGAAGATAGAGTGCGACATCAAAAACACACACGTACATACGAATAACCGGAAAATTTCTATCTGTTTTTTCGGTTCCTTAGGTGTCATAACATCAAGATCCGGTGAAAACCACATAGGCCCAATTTGAATCGAATACAATACAAAAGCTATAGCTCTGCTAAAGCGCTTGATGGTAAAGTAAAAGAAAATTAAATAACAGTTAATAAAATATCTTAAACAAAAATTAGTCTTTTTATTTATAACAAAATATATGTGTATTTCTGATTTTAAAAATATTCATGAATAGATAAAGAAAATTAACAAATTATTTTTAAAAAATAATAAAAAAATAAAGATTTTTACTCGTAAGAATACTGAAAAAACTTTATTTATAATAGTTACTGAATAAAATCACAAGATGAGTAAAAGTATTCGGTCAGACAAGCCGGTTTATGAAAAGTTAATTTTAAATCTATTTCCAATAAAAGAAAACCCATATCGCTCATACTCTTTCTATATATTTCCATCGTTTCAATCAATAACATTTTTTTTATATAAAACAATTTTTTTTCTTTTTACTGGGAATTTGATTTTTACAATAGATCTATAAACAATTTTAACACAAAATAAAAAAATATAACAGTAAATTTATTTAAAAAAAGCTGACAACAATGTTGTAATACTTCCCTGTCATTGATTATTTATTCTTATATAGTGGCAAAATAATTATACATGAAAAAAATTACCTAAGATTTATTTTTTTGGATAGGGGTAATTTATGTTGAAATTTTTGGAAGAAATTAAAGAAATTCCACTTAAATTATACAACCAATAAAAAGTTACCTAAGATTTCTTTATTCGGGGAGGAGTAGATTTATGATGAAATTTTTTTGTAATATTATTACTAAGAGTTATTATTTAAACTTTTAATAATACTAAATATATTAAATTAAAAAAAAAAATCAATAAAATCGGCTCCCTCAACCCCAAATTTGATCGAGTAGTATTTTTTGGGGTCGCTTGCACTACTATTATGCCTAGGAAGACATTAATCAAAATTTGGTTAACAAATATGCAATAAACAAAAATAGATTTTATTCGGTTTTTGGAAGGGAGAATTTTTGGACAAAAAATTTGTTTAAAAAATATACAATAAATAAAAAAGATTTTTTGGTCTTTTGAAAAATGGGAATTTTGGAACAATTTTTTGTTTTAAATGATAAAATAAACATGCACGCATTTATTGAGGTTAATATAAAAGTGTGGTTATGTTTGAAAAATTCTGTGAAAATTAACCCTCAAAAATCCTTTCACAGCCCTTATAGTATTGACCCCAAAATTTTACCAACAAATATCCTTATATACACGGAGTCTCTGAACAAAACTTCATCAAAATCGGTTTATCTAGTCAAAAATTATTAATCTTAAAAACACACCAACACACGTACATATGAATATTTTCCCCCTTTTTTGTTTACTTCTTACAACCCAAAATAAAAGTGATAAAATCGCTTACCCCATTTTTTTATTACATTACTTTTATTCTGGCAACTCTATAGCTATGATGACAGGAAAGAAAAAATCATAATTGTTTAATATGTTGCATAAAGTCATTATGTCAATAAATTCTCGACTTTTTTTTACTATGAGAGGTGACTTACAGTAAATAACTTATTACACTAATAACCTTTTGGTTAATAACACCAATTGTCTACTCAATATTTTAAAATCTGTTTTTGTAAGGTTCAAGAGATAAGAGTAATTAAAACAAATAAAAGCACCTGCGGTGTTCAGAAGAATATCCAGGTTACATATTTCTTTAAACCTTATATCATGCTGATTTCTAAATTTTTTGGTCTACGGTTAAATTTCAGGCAAGTAAGATAGGGCCCCCTGTAAAAAGGCGTACACGGTTTTAACGCAGATAGAAGGATATTTCCCCCAAAACAGTTCTTGTTTTGGGGGAAATTTTTTTTTACTTTTTAGTGGGTAGGTCAATATGAAAACTTATTTTAAACTACCAATACGTATTTAGAATAAATAAATACGCTATATTTTGATGTGTACTGACCTCTATGGCGCAGGGGATAGCGTCTTGGCCTTTTAACCGGAGGTTCCTGGTTCGAATCCCGGTCAGGCATGGCATTTTCACTCGCTACAAAATTGTCGGGTAGGCTAAAAAAAAAAAAAAAAAAAAAAATTATTTCCTAATTTTTCAAATAACTGACTAATCTAAATATTAAGTTATATACATTCAGTTTGTTCTATTCACGTAGTAGAATTTCTTCTAAAGCAGTTATTGTATTACTTTACGCTATTTTACAGTCAAATCTCTTTCTATAATGCTGTATTTTCAATTAGGGTGTAACGGAAAGTGCTTAAAACATTAACAGTGCTGTATTATAATTTTTAAACATTTTATTTTACCTCAAAATATTCTCATGTTTAACTTAAATATTTGGTGATATTTTTATAGTGTTACAATATTAACTCAATTGGTACTTTTTTCGTTTTTCATTTTGCTTATAATAGTTGTTCTCAAATGGCTCTGTCATAAAATACGAATATATATTATATTTGAGGAATATCAAAATTATATAAACACATGTACGGTGCAAGAAAATTATTTTTTCCATTTAAAAATTAAAGAAACATATTAATCTCGTATTTATTTTAAAAAAATAGCCTTTATCTATCAGTTAGATTGTTTTAAAACTGAATTATAAAGATTAAATCAGTTCACTGATCTTTCTTTATATTATATAAAAGTTTAGTATTTTATAGTAAAGAATTAAAATATTTTAAAAAGTATGTAATTATGTTTTTTATATAAATTTTAATTTTAATGTAATACTTACCTACAAAATTTATAATTTTAATTGCATAACTCGCATAGCTTTAAAACATGTTTAAAATATCAGAAATATTTAATTTATATGAAAGATTAAAACATTTAATTACTTACACTACACGAAATAAATTTTTATGTAATGTAGGAATTTATATATATGTATATATAATTACAATAAAATATAATTATATATATTAATATTAATATTAAAAACCTTTAATTTACAGAATTAAAAAAAAAAACCAAATCTTTTTTATTAATATTATATTAGAATCAGTTTGCATGTTAACTATACATTTTCATAATATTTTAACAACATATCATGATGAAATAAAGAAGGCAAAACAAATCTGATTTCACGAAATTGGTCTATTAACATTATATAGCTTGTAAAAAAATGATCAGTAGATCAGAATACTTATATACCTATATAATAATGAGTATCGTGCCCGAAGAAATTACATTGCTCATTGCTGAATTACCTTTAGAAATAATAACAATAATAGCAAATATTATAGTTATATTAACATAGTAGCACGAGTTTACATACTGCTTATTAGAGTACAGTACGGTACGGAACAACAAAGGTACGATGCGATTGTGTCGTGCGTCAAAGTCGTGAACGTGTTATGTCCAGTTATTTGATTGGACCCTCCCACATTCAAGTATAACCTTATTGGTTGATTATTTCAACTATTGTTATAGTCTAATATTTCCCGCTAAATTATTTCAATTGATCAATAATGAATAACTAAAAATATTATAACAATATAAAAATACCAAGTTTTACTAAAATAACTGAACTATAGTTAATAGGTAAAGCTATTTTACTCATTTTTGAACGGTACTATAAGTATCATTATTATTATTATTATTAGATAATCATATCTAGAGTCAAGGTATCATCATTATTAGATACGTGTTTACTTTTATATAATAACATTAAACTTATTATATCCAAAAATATTTTTAAAATTAAGTAGTTAATATAACATGAATCTTTGATAAAAATCAAGAATTTAGATTAAAGTTCGGCATACTTCATGTGGCATAGATTATATAGAAGAAATAAATTGTAAATTATAATTTAAAATATTATCAGTAAATTCCTGCAATCTGAACATTTTTAAAAGTAAAATAAAATAAAATAATTGTGAATGAAAAAAAATTCAAAAAAAGTTTTAACAAATAACCGTGCAACTTTGGGTATAAGGGGCTTCACCCTTGACAGATTACTACATACAAACAAAATTAAGTGAAACATTATTGTACTTAAATTACGTACATTGAAGATTATTTAAAAAAATTATTCATGGTGACCGTATCTCCCGACCTCTTGACTGTAACAAAAATTAAATGGTAGTATTATCCATACCTAGAAGTTATCGTAAAAAAATTGGTTAATCCAGTCTGAAGAAATCAAAAAAAACTATAACTAAAGAAAAAACAAAACAGTAAACTTATTATTTCTCCCTGTTGATTAAAAGGGCCGAAATACATAACCAAACTAAATTTTCATGTAATAGAATCATCAAGTTCTAACATAAGTTTAACTTTGAGTCCAGAAATCTATGTAAATAAAAATGTAAATGTTCGTTTGTTCAAAATCATAAATTTCCGAAAGTTCATCACCGATTACTTTGAATTTTGACACAACGTTGAATTCGAATACGTACGTGTTTTTATATACCTACAATTTATATACCTAAGATGTTACACCTATGACAGATAAAAACGTGCTTTCTTGAAAAACAGCGCTATCTGTTGGACGTAAACGCAAGCACACGCTGTACTAAATATTTTACGATTCCATTTCTGTGTTTTTGATATGTGTGTCCGCTATAGACTAAAAAAAAACTATTGGACCGATTTACGCGAGGGGGAATGGTGAGAACGGAAGAAATCGTAAAAGGGAAAGAGGGAAAAATCGGAAAAGGAAAAAATAAAAAAAAAGGTAAAGGGGAGGAAGGTAAAAAGGGAAGAAAGGGATAATGGAAAAAATGGAAAACGGGAAAAGTAAAATCGGAAAAAATAAATGGAAAAGAATAAGGGGAAATGGTGAAGGAGAAGGGAAAGGGGAATAAGGAAAGAAGAAATGGATGTAAGGAGAGGAAATAGGGAAACTACGAGAAATGGAAGGGTGAAACGGGTGATAAAAATGAAAATAATGTAAGGGAAATGGGAAGGGGGAAAGAAAAGGGTGGAAAGCGAAAAGGAGGAAAGGGAGAAATGGAAAGGTTAAATTTTGTGAAGTTCCCGTAATGTTCATTTTGTTAATGTTTGATAGATTAAATGAAAGTTTGATATATATATGTATTATATACGTGTATATATATATATATATATATTACACTCAAATCTAGCAATAGTGAAGCATTCTCGGGTCTGCTAGATAAAATTAAAAAGAAAAAAAGGATTTTACTATCACTCATTTACTGGGGTTTAAATAAGATGAAACATAATCAGAATATGTTTTAGCTACCAAATGAGTGTTATAAATTGTTTAAAAAAATTTGTTACCTTTGAATAAAATTTTCATATACGGAACTGACCTATAAGATTAATAATATCTTATTATATCCTTGACCTTTTGCCACCAAAATTCAACGGTATGAGTGTCCTATATGTAGCAATCGTACTGCCGAATTTCGTCTAGATCCTTTCATCCAGTCTGGAGATGTTAAGCAAAAAATAGGCCATCATATATACACACGTACATATCTTTCTGGGATTTTACATGGCTAAAATTGTTTGATTAGAGAGACTTGATTAGGTAGTCCAAGAACTGAAAAAAACCTGACGTGCAAAATTTTATTAGATATTCGGTGTGTTCTGGTATTATTCAGTACGACTATAAAGTCGGTATAAAAGTAAAATCGAAAGTGAATCAATTTCATTAAAAACAATAATATTTTTACATCTTACTTCTTGTGGGCTTTTATTTTGGTGAAATGAATTTAATCATTCGAATATTCAAATTCATTATTTTCAGATATGTTACAAATAAATTACAAGTTCAGGTAAACATTTAAAAAATGTACCGGTACCACTAAAAATTATCACCAAAAGGATTAGGAAGAGATGGCAATGCTATAGATCTCTTGAGGATAAACCTCAGGAGTAGTTCTCTCAGGAGTAGATAAACCTGCAAGTAGTTCTTAACAGAACTTCTTGCAGGTTAAAGAGACTGCTAGTCAATAAAAAATTACTCGTTCAGGAATTACTTTGAAAAATCTATCGCCTCCCAGCAGAGATGATTCTTGTGGAAGGTCATAAAAGACAGAAGTTTTGGGCAGCCAAAAGGCGAAGTTGTTTGTTGCTCACTTGAATGAGGTATTCCTACAGCCGTATGGGATACAGGGAACTGATGGGAGGACTTTACTGATATTTTGAATAGTCCGCGCGATTCCTTTGTGTCTGCCTATAAGACCCTTCTCATCTTTAAAGATATCACAAGAATTCAGGAGAATAGAGAAATTAAATAAGGTTACCGGATTTGACTCAATTACTCACAAGTTGTTATTTATGCTACCATTTAAACTCATATTGTACAAGCACATTTTTAATTAATCCTTCGAAAAACTTATTTCCCGTAAGAATGGAAAGTATATCAAGTAACAGTGTACTTGAAATCTGGCAAACTTCTGCAGGATGTAGCTTCTTACAGATCAGTAAGCTTATTGCCGATCTTCTTTACGTTGAATTTGAGCCTACTCCACCTTTCTACTTAATCCTACGCAGCTACCTGGAGGTCGCTTTTGGCAACTTAGATATAATGAAGAGTTGTCAAACTTTACACTAATTTAGGTGTTCCACAAGGTTTAGTTTTGGGTCAATTTTATACCTGCTACCCACTCCACACCTTCTAGTTCAGACTGCGAATGACACGGCAATTTTGGTGCTTGACGGTGACCCCCAACACTACGCAAAGTACAATCATGTGATATTTGTGTTGAGGAGAAGTTAATGCATACGGGTTAACCTGAGTAATATCGATATTCCACATACCGATAGTGTACGGTACCTAGGTTTCCTCCAGGAATGTCGCATGCTAAGGTTACATAAGGGAGAAAGGAAAGCAGCTAAACATTAAGTATAAGCGGACGTACTGGTTAGTGGGCATGGGCGCTCAATTGTCTGTATAAATTGTATCAAACAAGATATTCTTGAATGTGTTCCTTAAACAGATATCGACCTGGGCATTCAACTAAAATGCACAACTCTTAACAGTAACATCGCGGTCACCCAGCGATTCCACAACAAAATACTCAGGAACATAAGGAAACCGCCGAGGTTCGTAAGAAACTTATAAGCAAAGCATTACAGCTAAAAACAAAAAAGTCTACAGCAAAAAAAAAAAAAAAAAGTTTTACAAAATTAGTAATAAATCTACTGTTACTTTACAATAATGCAAGTTTTAAAATTTTCTTTTTGGCTTCTTAATTCAATATACACGTACATTATTTAAATCTCTGATGGGAATACAAAATAAAAATATTACAAAGGAGAGTAAATATTACAATATTACATGTAAATATTACAAATTTACCTCATTTTACTACTATCGAGATTTTTCCGTTTTTGCATTGATGATTGCTTTTAACTCGAAAACGAAGGCATTTTTAACGATAAACGGTTTTCACCATCATTTTTCTAGTAAAATTTTGAATTAAAATCATGCGTTATATGTTTCTATTCTATTAAAAAAAAAATTTGATTCAATGTGGCGTTCCAAGATGAAACGCACCATAAATAGTAATTTTGTAACTATGTAGATCCGCATTTGTTTTTATCTCCTAACGGCCTCCAGTTTTGAAATATGGAAGCCGTTTCCTTGGTTTAATATAATCTGTATAATTAATAGTTAATAGTATATTATAATCAATTATTACAATTATATTATAATTGTAGTATTATGACATCGTTTATTTTTTAAATACGATCAATATAATTTTATGTATTTTTTTGTGTTTTTAAGAATAAATTGAATGTTATTTATACTTCGGGATTTTGTTTTTCATATTTTCGGGAATAAAAGAATCTGCCTGGTATTTCAGCTGTTCACTGTTACCAAACAAAAATAAATAAAACAATATCCCAAATTATCTACTTAATATATTCTTATCTTTGTTTTCATTTACTAATGTAATTATTTACCATACTTCATTATAGAAAAAATCTTTTAACCATGGATGCCTCAACATTCAACTCGTCGACCTTGTTCTGTTTATAAGATTCAATTAAGACATCTTCTTTTTCTCTAATTCTCTTTGAAACTTCTTTTTATACTCTGATAATCTATATAATTATCAACAATTTTTTTAATATTACTCTTCGGAAACTTGCTATATGTTAAAATAATAACTACAGGAGAGAACTTTTAAAAGGTTTACTCCCCTATCATTTATATATCAATGATTTGTCACAAAGTGGAACAATCCATAAAAATATTTTTTACAATTTCTTTTAATAATTTTGAATAAAAACTAATACAGAGAAATCTCTACAAAATGGAACCTCCAAAAAACGGAAACCAACTCAAAACGAACGGTTTCTCAAGTCCCAATATATTTTTATGCCTGACCGGGTTCGAATCCCGGTCAGGCATGGCATTTTCACACACGCTACAAATCATTCCTCTCATCCTCTGAAGTAATGCTTAACTGTGAACTCGGAGGTTAAACAAAAAAAAAAAAATATTTTTATAAAAATTAATCTCTTCAAGACGGAAAACTCCGCAGTACGGAAACGGAAAGGAAACATAGATTTTACTTTTAATTTTACGTATTAATCTTGTCATAAAAAAGGAAAGGAAATTAAAAAAAAAATTGTACATTCCCACGATTTGCAAATTATAAGATTATTATTATAATACAGTAATGTTGTTTATCCAATTATATAGCGTTACGTTGTTGGCTCCAAACTTGGGTCAAATTCAAAACAAGGAGAGTACACAGAAAACAAAATTAACAGTTTCGGAAAAGCATTGGGTATGATCGGACCGCTGGAAGAATTCGCGATTCGTATAAACAACGATGATTTGCGACATAGCTAGAAATAATGTTGAAAACAAAAGTTCCAAGAGTAAATTATTGAAAGCGAACATTACGTATAATTTTAGAAAATGATTTTATTTTAGAATTAGTGTTAGATCATGTTTTGTTTTAGGATAAGTGAAATTTTTCTATTTACTTGTATTACTGAAGTCTATACTTGAAGTGAAGTGTATAATTATTGAAAAAGAAAGTTCCAAGGGTGTTATTGAAATAAAAATTAACTTGATTATTTTAGAAAATAACTTTACTTAGAGAATTAGTGTAAGATCATGTTGTGTTTAAGCTAAATATATGTCTTCTAATTAAATGTAACTTTTAAATGAAAAATTACTAATAATTTTTTTAAATTGGTGGTTATTGTTCTCTATATGCAGTATAATTTCCGGATTATTCTAAACATTTATTCTTGTTTAACATCATTTTACATTTGTATAATTCATAGCACAGGACTTCATGATAAATTAGCTCAATTTTTTAAAACTCTGCGAGACGGAAATCTCTTCAAAAAGGAATTCTTACTCGGTCCCGTCAGATTCTGTTTTGGGTTGATTTTACTGTATGTATCTGAAATTTTACTGGATATTCAACAAAAAATTAAATTGATCACCTATTTATTTATTAAATAATCGCTAAAAATTTTTTAATTAAGCCTTATTGCTCTTTTATCTCATGTTTCTCTTAGAAAAATATAGGATTGATTATATTCGTGGCAAGAAAAAAACAATTAATTTTCATAGAATTCTACTGGTTGCTAATTTAACGTTTGAATATGTATAAATTTAAATCTTAGTTAACCTTCTTCGTTTGCTTTGTTTTTAATTTGGTGAAATTATTTGATAACATTTTAAAGGGGTTCTTTTTTAATAATCTTTAATATTGCTTAGTTTTTAATACAGATTTATCGTTCTTTTTATTTTGTAATTTCCAAGAAAATTAAATAATAAATAGTTTTATTCTAATCTCCATTATTTGTGTTTGGGTAGTAGTAATTTAACTGTTATTTTCGTACGAAAATCACATTTTAAGTTCTATCTTACTTATGATTAATTAATTATTGTTAAATATAAATTTATTTTTTATTGAAAACTATAAACTCTGATTTAATCTCCTCTCTTAAGAGAAAAAAAAGAACAGTTAGTTATCCGTTATAAAATTAACATAAGAGATAAAAAAAGAATATATAATCTTCATTGGTTTTGCAGTCAGTAATAATAATGAAAATAATATATTAATTACATCGTTTATTAACAATCATATATAAACAAATAAAATGTATAAATAAATAATTAAGAGTGTAATTAGCAGTAAATAGCTATTAGTAAACTTTACTTTTATATTTTTTTGCTTACTATTAGCATAAATGAGTACCTATATATTCCCGTAGATAATTGGCTTTTACTCACCAATTAGAGAGTTAATTTGTTTAGTTATACCGCTATACTTAATGGTATTTGTTATATGTTAAGTTCAGAACTCTCGTCGTTTTTATTAGTCGTATAAACATACTTAACATAGTACGTATCTGTAGCTTATTTACATATTAATTACTTTGAATAGAAACTATTTTTCGTTTGATATTTTTGTAAGGTATTTTTAATTTCCTTATAATAATAGTTAAATTTTAATATAATTGTGATACCTTTAATTTTTAAAGGTAATATTAAGTTAACATATATTCGTACCATAAAACATTATATGTATCGGTTTGGATCTTGTATACGAGTAAAACTACTTGCATTTAATACGTAAATCCAAGTATTTACAACGTAAAACTTGATTTTATGAGGTAAATAATTATTTAACTCATACAACCGATTATTGAAGCGTTGGTGTATTCGTAATGAAGCAATTTATTCTATTTTCCGTAATATTGTGAGAACGTGTACGTTTGTTTATTTTGTCTTAACCGTAATATGAGATTTAGATGTAACCTTTGAATTATATTAACTGATTCATTTAGTGAATTATGCTTTGTTAATATTTTCTACTAATGTCATTAGTGCATTTTACTAATTGAGATTAAAATACATGAAATAATTAGGAAAATACACAACAAAAACATCTGTAAAAAAAATTATTTTCCAGTTATAACAATTATATCTCTGTGACACTTGGCTGTAATAATTATTTTTTGTATTTTTAACATTTTGAAGATTATTCAAGATAGGAGTATTTTTGGTGTAATGCTGATAGGAATTATTTCCTTTCTACAGCAATTGACATGTAAATGCTAAAAATTATAAAAATAAATTTGAAAGACATCGTTCTAAAACATATTAAAAATTTTATTTTTTCATAGGTTGACAATAACAGTTGATCAACAATTAATTTTAGTATCTATCATTTGAATATTCATTTGAGCGGTGTTTGTTTACTCAGTCATTCACAATGGACGATACCACAATTATGTTTTTAATCTGGAGAGATGACGAACAAGTAAATAAATAAAAATGGATTGGCTGCTGTACGTGATTACTAGGAAAATTATCCAGATTGAAGAATAGCGGATCGTAAAACATTTGACGCTTTGGAGAGGCGAGTTCGAAAAACAGGTATGCTAAAACTACGATTCGATAATGGACAGTCGTAAAAATTTATGAGTATTGACAACACTGTAGAAGCAATATTTGATGCGATAAAATTCTCCCACCTGAAGCACCATAAGGTTGGCACATCGCTTTAATGTTTCGCAGTCAATTGAATGGTAGACGTTACGGAAGCAACAATTATACCCATTCCATACAACACGTGTACAATAGTAATTACTACCTCTTTTTGATAAAGGGGTAAAATTCTGTTGATGGTTAATTAGAGAATGTGACTCCATCTCGATTTCGTCAGTAACAATCTAATTACTGGTGAATCCTGTTTTACAAGAAATAGCATTGTATGTTATCGAAACGCTCACAATTAGGCAGAAGAAAATCCCAATGAGACTGCTACAAGTCGTTTTCAACGCACATTTTCGTTTAATGTGTGATGTGATCTTCCTGGTTATAATCTTACAGAACCTTTTATCTTACTGCCAAGGTTCAATGGACAGCAGTACTTGCATTTTTTGCAAACAAATCTGATTGAACTCTTGGAAGATATTCCACTTGCGTATATGGTTTTTCAGTGATGGCGCACCGTTCACTACGGTCGTAATGTGATGAATCTTTTAAATAACACATTTAATAAGGAATGGATTGGTTAAAACGGTCCAGTCGAATGGCCATCCTGATTTCATGCCAGTGGATGTTTTCCTTTGTGATTGGATGAAGCTGTTAGTCTATTTTGCATGTATTTGCACAGAATAAGAATAGAGACATCGTACAACATAAGACTGAGCTACTATTAGGAATAATAATGATATTAGACGTGACCAGCTAACATGACTTCGTCAAGCTGAACTATGAACTGAAAACAATGGCAACCACATTGAGAAACTGCTTGGAAGAAATTGTTGCAAGTTTAAATGTTAAAAGAAAATCAAAAACTATGCAATTTTTATCTTTTTTTATTCTTTTTTCTGTTTTCTATAAGTTTTCTATTTGTTTTCATTTACATTATGTCATACAAACATTGATGAAAATTGTTGTGCTTAAATTTGAATCACTTTTCCGATTCAGTTTGTGTGTTTTGTTTCTAATTAATTTAAACTTCTCAAAATATTATTTCATTTTAATAGACGTACATCAATTTTTCAAAATTTTATTCTCTACAATCTTTTAGAAATCTTTGTTTCATGGTAACATAACTAAGGTATTTTATTGAAAACCTAAAAAAGTGTATTTTTGACAAAACGTTTTCATGTTTTATTCCGTTTTTCTTTAAACTTAGGTAAGACCTACTGAAACCAATTTTATTCAATTTCTTAAATCAAAACCCATAAGGAAGCACCAGATTTACCCCTTGATTTTTATCTCCAAACTTTGAGTACGGTTTAATTTCACAGAGGGAGTAGAAATCAGGAGTAAATGTTTCGCTTCGCGGGCCGAGACTTGCTAACGAACAGTTTACTGACCTATGTTTATATTAACTTTTTTCCTTATTTTTGGCTATAGAATTATCTCCTAAGAGAATGACGTGGAATTTGAAAATCGCTCTTTGTATATATATATATATACAAAGAGCGATATATTATATATATATATTATATATATATATATAATATATATATATATATATATATATATATTATATATATATATATAATATATATATATATATATATATATATATATAATCATATTTAACTAAAATAGTAACTAATAAAGATGAAAACTTCCAGCATTAAAGTGGGCTTGACAACCATCTATATACTCGTACTTGATTCAATGAAAAAAGATTCATTTTTTGCTTTTCTTATTTAGCCGGGCATGAGATGATTGTTTTCTGAGAATAGTTTTGACAGTTCCAGGAATGATAATAAATATTTTTACCAATTGGTCAATTTTTTCTTCTGTTTGGTATAATACTTTTCCAACTCTTATTTTATTTTCGTTTGCTTTACAGTATCCGTACATGGATATTATTTCCTTTACTTTTATACCGTAAAATCTTCTCTATGGTAAAAATGAAAGTGTTTTCATACGAGAATAGTGTAAGGGTTTTATACAGTACTTTATGTAAATGCTTTCATTCGATTTGGTTAAGTTATAATACAGGATTTAGTTATTCCTGTTTTTGGATGATATAAATCTGCATGGTTGCTCTCCCCAAACAAATAGATTATTAAATAGAATATATACACGTTAATTATTGTTGCATACATTCTTATCTTTTTTCTGTTTCCTTTACTATGTTTATATCCTACACTTCTCCAGTCACAAAGTGTTATAATTCATAAAAATATTTTTTTCATTACTTTTACTTTCTAAGTAAAAATGTATACGTATATATATATAAAATTTTGATTCAATAAGAAATTAAAATTATCACTTAACAAATTACCGGTGTAAAAAAACATCTAAAAATATTTTGAAATAAAACTTACTACTTAAATGTGACTGAAAAAAAAAAAAATAGTTTCAGAAATTCTCTTACTTATCACGGAATTTAAATACTGATTTTAACAGAATGAGTTGGTTTTCAATGGAAATATGAAAGTTTTTATTTACCGGCTTTTTACCGTAATGCCTACTCTGATGGTTTAATGCATATGTTATCGTAAAACGTTACGGATGGAACGTCAAACAATAATTTTTGAGGAAGTCAAATTATTTGACTTCCTCTGAAAACCTAGAAAATCTTAGAATTGTCTTGTTTGGAGAATAAATTAGTGGATTCAGAATCTAAAAATAAATTTCATATTTGAAAAGACTTGATGCTAGGAACAAATATAGTTAGAACGATTCCTGTATTGACAAAACAGTCTACTAACCGGCATGTATATGTGTGTATATATATATATATGTTTGTTTACTGAAAATAGTTTTGACAGTTTTAGAAATTACTCGTGGTAATAAATATTTATATCCACTGATCAATTTTTACTTCTGTTTGATATGACACAGAACTTATAGATATATATATATATATAAGTATATATTAACAGACGAACGAGTAAAAACGTTGGCTCATTTATATTATTACTATTATTTCTTTTTATTGGTTACTCTAATAGTTTTTTTTTTTGTAATTAAAGCACAGATAGTTACTGGGGCCCAATATATGTACGATATATATATATATATATACTCATATACAGCTAATTATTGTGGTTTAGAGTAAAGTAGTAACTAGTAAAATGTTTGGAGGGTTAAATAATTCAAGAAATCTTTTTTTAAATTTCACATACGATTGTAATTTTAATTAAGCTTAAAATATAAAGACGCATGGAAGCAGGATGTAAAATATTTTCTTGGTGCTACGGCAGAAATAAATATTGAGTTAAAAGATGAGCGAGTAAAAACGTTGGGTCATTTATATTAATACTATTATTTCTTTTTATTGTTTACTCTATTAGATTTTTTTTTTCTTGTAACTAAAGCACAGATACTGGTGCCGAAAATTTCCTGGAATAGAGAAACAAAAATTGTTTAAAATGGTTCTTTTGTTATTTTCGAATATTGTGTTTCATTATTTCCTGGTATGAAAGGGTATTTTCGTTATTAATTAACTGCTTCTAAAGTTAAGAGAAAATCTGATTATTTTGCTACAAGAACAGAAACATTATTATATAAAATACAGTCTTTTTTATTTTAAATACGGGTTACATTTCCGTTTAGTGGTCATTGTGATTTACTCCCGGGAATAGAGTTAGCAGAAGATATCAAGAGAAAAAAAATACAACATGAACTTTTTTTTAGGATATGTCAATGACTACGTTATTGACGTATCCTAAAAATTACAATTAATTAATAGTCATTGACATTAGGATATGTCAATCCTAAACACACAGGACTCTATTCGACAACATAACCTTATAATTGGTAAAAATAAGTTATCAAAGAATTTACTAATTTAATATAAATTTTATAGCTACTTGTTTCACTTTATGTCATCTGAACCGCAGCTTCTTAATATACAAAACGAATTCATTGAGATATTTAAGTTTGTATTTTCTTTTAAAATAAAAATAAAAGTTAGTTTAACGAATTTAGATATCTATCAGGTTAAATATGGATTAATTAATTCTTTTACGGTAAGCAATAAATATATACGAATATTTACAAATTAGTTTGTCGTTTACTATTTTTTTTGTATAATAAAAACATCCAATTGATTTATAAATTCTTTACTTTTATTTTTTATAAATTTATGTAATTTATAGTCTACGTTATATATAACTTGTAGTGTATAAAATTTGAAACCAAAGTTTAATTGAATTCCATGCATATTGAATATGTATATTTATATATATATATATATATATATATATATATATATAGACAAAAATATATATATATATACAAAAATAAAAGTATTTTATACATTAAATTGATTCATATTTTTATCTTCTAAACTGTTTTAATTAAGGTAAATATTAATATCTAACATTAATTAACAAATCAAGTTAATAAATATAAGCAACATTTATATTTCTATCCCTAAATACTTTATATTTTATTAAATAAGTAGTTCTTTTACATAATTTTGTATTTAGTTTATAATACAACATGCTAATTATTTACCAAAATATAGAATCCTATTTTTAATTATATTTAAACAAATACAAGTTCATTGATCTGGAAGCAACTTTTTATAACATTTTTGTAGATCATCAAAAAAATTCATTTAAAAAATTAACCAATTGATCAAGTAAATTCCTTAAATTTAAATTTTCATTGGTGATATTAAATTTAAGTTTTGTACAATTCTTATAATACAAGTTTTCTTTTAATAAAGAATTTAATTTATTTTTGTAGAATGTAAATTCCTTTTGATTGATTGATTGGATGTTAACCTTTGATTACATTCGAATATACCAACGAACACAAATAAATGCATTAGAGAAACATTCAAAATTTAACGTGAGATTATGTTGAAACAGTAGACATTATCTACGACACAGTTTAAATAATTATTATCACTTTTCCAATAAAAAAGGATGGTGCGTTTGTTTGTTTGATGTATGGGCTCACATTTTTATTTCATCATGGCAACAGATAAAAGTCTTTTTTTCTTTAATGAATATCTTTAAAGTACTTAATATTCTCACAAACATGAGAATACAAAGGCGTGGAGGGTCCCAGGGAGCTCGATATGTTTCAGAAAGAAAAATCACCATCGTTACGGTTAGTGTGCTAGATAAGTTAGTGGTGGTTGTGTTACAGCTCAAACTGTAACACTAATCTAGTTTCTGTATTTGTACTGGTAATGGTAATCATTACTTGATTAACGCTGAAAAGTTAATCTAAGGTTTTCAATCAAAAGAAAAAATATTTAAATACTGTAAGATATCTTGTGTAATATGTACACAATTTTAAGTATTTGTACGTTAAAAATAATCAACCGAATAAATGGTAATTAATTACGCCAAACTTTCTTGATAATTTTTACAATATTTTAATTATAATAATATTAACAATAACAGTAATCATATCTTGATTATTACTCTATTTTCCTTTCTTTTATTAGAAACTAATTGTTAATCCAAAAATAAAAATAAAAATTCAATTTATTTTTCAAAAAGAAAATTAAGTAATACTAAAGGAAAGTAACTTGTTTTAGATACATTTAAAAAATCGAATAACTACATATCAAGTAGTTTTTTTGTTTAATTTAACCTCTGGGGATCACCGTTATTTATTACTTCAAAGGCTGAGATGAATGATTCGTAGCGTGTGTAAATTCCATGTCTGACAGGATTCGAACCCGGGACCTTCGGATGTCAGGTAGTTTATTTTCTCCATCGATTTCCCCGCCACTTGGATACGGATTCGCGACCAAGCATAAGCTCAGCTCCAAGGAGTGCTATCGCCTCAAACTACCTCGGAAGAGCACTAGGTCCCGCCCAGGCAGCCGGGACTTAACCCACCGGGTTGGTCTAGTGGTTAATGCGTCTTCCCAAATCAGCTGATTTGGAAGTCGAGAGTTACAGCGTTCAAGTCCTAGTAAACCCAGTTATTTTTACACGGATTTGAATACTAGATCGTGGATACCGGTGTTCTTTGGTGGTTGGGTTTCAATTAACCACACATCTCAGGAATGGTCGAACTGAGAATGTTCAAGACTACACTTCATTTACACTCATACGTATCATCCTCATTCATTCTCTGAAGAATTATCTAAATGGTAGTTACCGGAGGCTAAACAGGAAAAAGAAAGAAGAAAAGAAAGGCAGTCGGGACTCGGTCTTCCTCGCTTACCATGCCTCAAATGAGAGGATCCCAAAGGGTTCCCCTCACTGGGGCTCCGGTCTTAACGCCTCGTCTTTAACGAGGAACCCTAAAGAGATCCCCCGCCGGAGTCTTATTTTCCCTCCCAACGGCACTGCAAGACAGTCCCCACCCGAACGTCAAAAATGAGACGCCCGAGCCTCTCACCCCTCCCGGATGAGGTTGTACCTTGTAGATATCACAGCCCGGCTGTGTACATATTCATGGTGCTGGCGTAGGTGGAACCACCTTACATCCTCGACCTCCGGGTGTATGTCCGCAGTTATTGGGTGTCAGGTGGTTATTTAAACAGAACATAACAATTAATGATATTAACCACAATATGCAAATTTCATAAGTAGAAAATAAAATCGATTGTCACAGTACACGAGAACAATATGAAATTTAGATAAACACATACTAAATTTGAAAAGAAAAATAATATTAATTGAAAAATAACTAAATAGATTGATTAGATATTTAAATAATTTTCTAACATTTTTTCTCTTTTTAATACAAGCATTAATAACATAGCTAACGGTTACTCTTACCATGTAAGTTGGATGCCGATAATTAAAAAAAAAATTAATCTATTTCTTTATACTATTCTATAAATTTATTGTTATTAAAAAATTCAAATCCACTTTCTTACGTTTTTATTTATAACTAATTAATATTTCTAAAGAGGTGAAATAATAAAAATAAATCATTATAATTCTCCTTACTAAGGTATTTTATGAAAAAAAATATACAGAATTGCTGTACAGTAATGATAAATTTACATATCTATACAAAGAGGATAGTTAAATGTGTTATTTTCATTAGTATCGAAGTTATATAAATGTATATATAAATACTAAAACAAAAATATCAATTAAATAAACAAAAATATAATTAATTTTATATAATTTATTAACATATAAGTTTATGAATTAAATTAACTTATTCCTCGATAACTAATATTAGTTTAATTAATTGTCATTAGTAATAGTAATTTTTAATTAACTATTTGTTTTTTTTTTTTTTTTAATTATAGTAGTTAAATTACAATATAAAGAACAAAATTAATTACTATAACTGTACTTTATAACTTATTTATGTAGTTATGTTATTCTTTTCTGGAATGTCTATATTATCTATTTAATTAAATTTAATTAACAAGTTTTGGGCTAACTTGAAGATGCAATAAAAGCTGATAGTAATAATATTACTTATTATAATAATTATTATAACTGATATGAGAAATATTTTCTTCAACGATTACATATTTATTTAACTTAATAAGCGATAATTTTTACTTATTTCATAATAAAACATTTTTTCGCAAAGAGAAATTACGATAATAACATATTAAAAAAAAAATAATAATAATAATAATTAATGGTTTAGTCATCAGGAGAAAATGTAGTTTCTTAAATTTACGTCATAAAGAAACAGATAATGTGTGAGATGAAGTTGAACTAGAGAGTCCACTTAAGTAAATTTTTAATAAATGGTAATTCGTGTATTAAAACCGTAATAAAATTAAAAGTATACATACACACACACACACACACACACACACAAACTTCCCTTCGCGGCTTTGATCAAGCTATTTGCGTGTAGTACTTCAAAAACTGATTAACCATAATAAAATTAAAAGTATACATACACACACACACACAATAAACTTCCCTTCGCGGCTTTGATCAAGCTATTTGTGTGTAGTACTTCAAAAACTGATTATATACTTCTTGGTAATTATAAGTGGGCTGTTGTTCTCAAAGTTATCTCTATTCACAACTTACGGGATAAAATAGATATAAATTTTGATGAATAACAACTTTACAGATGCTTTACGTAGATTTTTATAACTCGGTATAAATTAATATTTTATTTTTAATAATTTATTACTCTATAACCTGTTTAATTATCTAATTAATGATATTTATTGGTCCTTCTTTTATGTAAATTAAACGTATTTAAAATCATAAAGAAATGGTTTATTTTACAAAAAACGTATGCAGTTCCAGTTATTTGAAATAAAATGATCATGTGTTATTCAAAAATCTAGTATTTAAATATATGAAAAACAATAAAATAAAATATACATAGGTTACGAAAGGTGTTCCTTAGTAAGCGGCTTTTAAAGTACATAAATGGTTAACAAATTTTTTTTCTAATTTTGGGTGATAACGTAATTTAAATCTACATAATATTATATTAATGTATGGTTAAAACTGACGTGAACAGAATTACAAACACCATATATAAAAATATTGTTGCACGTATTGTTGCATATTCAGACACAATAGAATTCGTAGAATGGAGGTTGATTTATAGTAAACGGTAAATCATCGGAATTCCATTGATCATGGTACATATTAATCAATAAACTACATTTTATTGTACAAGTGAATTAAAAGAAATATCTGATGCCAATTGAAATGATTTTCGTTGAAATTAAGTTAGTTATGTGATTGCAATCATATTTTTAAATTCATTTATATGTTATGAGAAATAACTTCTTTTTTTAATATCCGGGACTACTAAATATTGCTCCAGAGAATGAGGTGAAATGGCAATTTTGTAGCGTGTGAAAATCCCATGCCTGACCGGGATTCGAACCTGGGACTTCCGGATGAAAGGCTGAGACGCTACCACTCGTTTCTCGGAAGCCGAAAAATAAAATATATTTGGTTTTTTAGTAACTGGGCTGTTTTTGTATCAAATAAAATATCTTCTCAATTAAGATTTAGATTTATCAGCTAATTTTAAGTTATTTTGGCAGTGTGCGATTCAGGAATGAGGCATAATAGAAGCAAAAAAAATTGTTACCTCTGTGAAAGTAAAAGTCAAAGTAATAAAAATATTTGATAATGAGGAATAAAGGTAAAATATAAATTGCATATTGATTATGCAAGATTTACTTAATAAATCCGAAAAATTAAAATTTGTTATTAAAGATCCGAATACCAACTTTAAAGTAAGAACTTTTAATTATACAAAAAGGGTTTATTTAGAAGAGGATCGTAAAGCAACATCATTAAGAATGACTAAATATTGGGAGAAAGTAAAAGCTAAGAACTTAAAGGCCAAAATATCGGCAATAAAGACTTGAATTATTCTGACTAAAGTGGTCCTTTGCGGCCTTAAAAGTAAAAAAAAAAAAAAAATTGCATATTGAAGGTGAAAATTCCAGCAATCACACTCTCACTATTTAACTTATCTACAAATATTAATTTAGCCTTCGTACATTCTCTCTGGTGTTTTGTGTACACTGGCTGAAGATGTAAAATAAAACAATTTTACAATAACAAGATAAAAGAATAGATCCCTGAATTTTTTTTCGGCTTTATTCAAAGGTGAATGCTAGATAGGAAAAAAGATTTGGACTGGGTTGCATATAATTTTTTTTTTGTGCAATTTATTTTTACAATTTGTTGGCAAAAGGATTGCGACCATAAGTAAAAGGTTTAATTGAGATTAATGTTTTAAAAGACCATCCAAAGATACCAACCTTTAAGACAATGTTAATTTTATTGTATTGTACAATGTCAATTGAGAGGCATCACCTTTCATGACTCAATTAGTTTACATAAACACAGACAACAAACATAAAAAAATAAATAAAGGAAGATAAATAATGAAATCATAAAAGATTAAAGTCACTCAAATAAAGTTAAATGAAGTCAGATAAAAGCAACAGAGTCGCATAACAATAAAAAACAATGAATTCTGCCGACTCAGAGTTAATCACCAGCTTCCATAATTATCAAATTCCAATATAATTTTTTTTAAATTTTTAACTATTTTTAACATAACCATTATATTATCCCACGGGTCATGCATACTTACACCTTCATCATCCATTGTCTTGAAGATCAGCGAAGCCCAGTACATGCAGCCTCTTCAATCGTCTTACTTCCCCACCATTTTCAAATAGATTCAGCGCGTGTTATTGTGATCCAATTAAAGTTTTTAAATATTTTCCTCCAGGACGTTTATTCTGAAGTGACTCAACATTATCTTTAGCTCATTGAAATATCAGTGATTATTTACAGTCGTCTCTGTAGGACCTGTTGGTCGGTAAATGGATACTTCATAATCAAATGAAATGATTATCGTGACTCTTCTTTCTCGCTTTTTTTGTAAGGTGGTGAAATTGATCTGCATCAAGAGCTTTATTATTTCATTTCAGTATCATAACGAACATCCAAGACTCGCCAATAGAACATGCAAAAACCGTGCTCTTTACTTCTTGTAGCGAGCCAAAAATGTTTCGCAGAAGAA
Organism: Lycorma delicatula; assembly: GCF_047948215.1. Classification (NCBI taxonomy): domain Eukaryota; kingdom Metazoa; phylum Arthropoda; class Insecta; order Hemiptera; family Fulgoridae; genus Lycorma; species Lycorma delicatula. Next base: position 49,204,310 of record NC_134464.1, on the reverse strand, counting down.
TACGCAGTATTCCATTCGGTCAGGCGTTAAGAACCCAATCATATGCAAGCGGTTTCACATGCATTCGGTTGCTCAAAATATTATTGCATGCACTGCATTTTGAGATGTGTGGCAATTTTTCCGACTGCCGCATACAAATTCGATGATTTTTTTTATTAACTATAGCTCTGTGATCACTTTAACGTCGTTAATCGACTAGTTCAGTAGCCCGCTCGTGCCGAGTCTTCTATGCGCTCTCATTTGGCTAAAAATGAGGAATGCCAACGAAAACACGATAAACGTATAATTAAGTCTTTATTAAATGATTCTTTTAACATTCTGTAAATTTCGGAAACTGATTTTTTTAACTGGACACAAAACTGGATCGCGTAACATTGATCGATATTTTTTCCATAGTAGCCGATTATCCAGTACACTTTACGAAAACGATTAGTGACAAAAAATCAAAAAATTTGTCAATATGCTCACTTAAACATTAACTTTTGAATTAAGGTAGAATTTTAATAAAAATAAAATTTTTCTTTTGAAAATTCATTCTAGGTTAAAATTCAAAATCCACGCAAGTAAAGCCTCGAAAAGTAAAAATTTGTAAGTATAAGTAATTAATTATTTTGAGTCCATTTGGGAGTTATTAGTTATAGTACAATTTAATTTTTAAAAAATTATATTTTCATTTACTTTAATGTAGAATCGCTTTGCATTATGATCAGCAGTCTACAGTAGTCAAGATATAATCTATATGTATTACATGATGGTACAATACCTCGTTTTTACGTAAGTAGAAATTATTTTTAAAAAAAAATTTATTTTCCGTATTAATAAAGATGGTGACTCCTGCTGGCTGGCAGATCTCAGCTCATAACCAGCCCCCAAGTTAATCGATCTTCAGCCGACCTTTCTACTTGCCTGTAAATTCATTTACATCTTGATATCATAAATTCATTAACCTTCTTTCTCCTTCCACACGTCTTTTACAACCACCATTAGTATACATTTTCTTTTATTTATTTTAATTATCCTTTTTCTCATCTAACTCCATTAAGTACGTCTTACATTTTTCACATTACTTACAATACACACCTCCTTACTACAGTTAGAAAAGGAGAACGAATCTATCAACTCGTTCTAATTTTTAAACATAACCACAGTTAATTGGAAAAAGGGAGAATAATCAAATAAAAGTTAGAAAAATTCTCAAAACAAAAAAACAACCAGAAAATGTTATTTGATAGAAGTTAATAGAAAGTAATTTTAGAATTTTTAAAAATATTTTTTAAAGGTTTAAAATCATGATAAATTATATACGTACATATCAAAATGAGATTAATGAAAATCATATTCTTAGTCATTTATTTAACTTGAAAAGTGATTGAAAACACGAAAACAGGCAAAGTACTGTATGACTTTCTCGCTATTAATAACAAAAATTAATATAAGAGCTAATAAAATCAGACTTGGACACTTCGTAACTTCCTTGAACGCTTTTAAAGTGAAAATAAAATAAAATTATATTTCAATTATATTTTCTGATATTTTTTTTATTATTGGATATTATTGAATTATTATTCATCGTAAAACAATTTTTACAATCAGTGGTTATTAATTATTAATAAATCAATATATTTAAATTTAAAAAAAAATCCAAAATTTCAATATCTTTCAGCTAACCGTTTTTGAGTTATGCGAAAGATACGTACAGACGTCATGCCGAAACTAGTAAAAATGCATATTTCCGTTGAAATCTGATAAACCGAAATTATTCGCGATCACAATACTTCATTTAGTTCCTACGAGGAAGTAAAAACAGAACAAAAGAATATGTATAAGATTTTTAGTGGTCGGGAATAAATTTTAAGAAAAATGCGAAAAATATTCATATTTATTAAGCTTACCAAAATGTGCTTAAGCAAAATTTTCTCTAAATTTAACAACCCCCTTAAATAAAGGTTAAAATGAGGAAAAGAAAATTCTCAAAAAATCATTTCTCCATTTTAGGTACGTCTATAATTTCAAAAAACAAAATCGTAGATATTTTTTGATACTTCTATATATGAAGTATAAATCTTTATAAAATTTTTGAAAAATATTTAAATCGATATGAGATAGATCAAAAGAAGAAAAACTATATATCAATTTTAAAAAAGTTTTTTTACATTTTTTATATATGAATTGTAGATTTTTTTTTGGCTCAATAACAATTATAATTACAATCGGTTCTCCTGCGGAGCCATAAGTAAGTTTCCTGACAAAAGCACGTTATAAGAAGGTCCTTAACGAACCCTCAAAATAAATAATACGCAATAAACAGTTGCAAGCAAACTTAAAGTCAAATATGAAATATCAAGCTCAGTCATAAATCAAAAACCATTAATTTCAGCACCATATATTCCAAAAAACAAACATTAATAACAAATAGAAAGAAAAAGAAACAGAAGTAACAAGAAATTAGATACGACACCACTAAACTTGACGGTGTTAGATTCTAAACTGTTACGCAGACCCTAAGTCGAGTACATGGGTTCGTTTCAACCGTCGGACGTCTCTGCTGTTATCGAGTAGATTAATTGCAAAGTGGTTTACATGATTCTCAAGCCTCTGCAGGTATTTGACATTGCGCTGTTGTGCAATCTCACAAACCGATGGAAACTCCAGATAATCCTGAATTTCATCATTCCGCGTGAACCACGGAACTTTGGGAATTGTAGATAACAGATTTTTTTGAATAAAGTTTTCTTTAAAATACCTCTGAGGAAAATCGAAAAAGATTTTTTTGCGATATCCCTCGCCTATTTACGAATTTTGAATAAAAATTAATGTGATCAATTCCTCATAATTTACAAACATATTTGAGGCAATTGTGAAGAAAATCAGTGTGGTCTATCCTGAGAAAGAAGGCCAAAAGCAATGCGATTTATATACGTACATAAATAGAAATGGTATTTGGTGTAGAACTACTTGGACCCTAAAACGTAAAAATTTACAAAAAAACCCGATACCCCATTTTTGACATGTCCAATCAACATATTTCCCCTTTAATATAGTGTTCTATCTGTATTCACCGGGAAAGTAAAAGACTACTCTGACATTTTAGTTGGTATGAATTATTTTTTTGAAATAAATAAAAAAAAAACTTTATTGTACCAATGAAAAGGGAATTATTTTTTTTTATCTATAGTATAGGGAATCTTGGAGAGCTGCATGAAACCAGTCAAATGTCTGAAGACAAAAAAAATAGTATATGAGAATCTTTTATATAATAAATTTATAATATTATTTACAACTTTTGACAATTATAATTGTTATGCGGATCAATAAATTTAGTAACGGCATTATGTCTGGATTAGACATTAAAATATTGAGGTATAATAATTCACAAGATAGTAAGTCGACATTATTAATATGATAATCAATAAATATAATTCAGCGTTAAGATGAAAGATAGCTGATTGGATGAAATTTTTTCACCTTGTTTAATTTTTTCTTTCTTTTTACATTTTTTGCTTTGTATTATTCGTCAGTGTCATAATAAATTCGTTATAGATGTTGGTGATGATGGTAATATTCGTTGTTATAGTGGTCTTACCGGTGCTAATTAACAATGAATCTTGTTATATCTTATAATGACGGCATCAGTCGTAAAATTAAGGTTATATAGGCTGGCTAGTTGTGCTTGTATCTTATAAGTAATATTAAATGAATGATATCTCAGATGAAACTAATTTGTTAGAATATTAATTGGAGGGGTAATAATGTCTTTCGAAGAAAAAAAAAGTAGGTTGTTAATTAGAGTAGAGAACTCTGGTGGTTGTATGTTATAACTACGCTGATGTTTCAAACAAAATCACAATGAACTATTTGATACTATATTTTTACATTATTATAAATCGACGAAACTTATTAATTTCCTGTCCAGGTAGCGCTCTAGCAGGGAAAGTATTGTATTCGATTCAATTTGGGCGTATGCGGTTTTCACCGAATCTTGAGGTTTTGACACCTAAGGAACCCAAAAAACCGGATGGAAATTTTCCGGATATTAATGTTCGTACAGTATGTATGTGTGTTCGGTGTTAGCCTCTAAATCACCTTATATCTTCATAACTACCCGACCGATTTTTACCAAACTTGGTCAGATTACTTCTTTGTATGGGGGATTGATGACATTAAATTTTCAAGTTAAAAGATCAAGGGGATGAGGATGTAGAGCAAGATAACCCCCATTATCTCGAGATTTTGCCTAATTATGGTCATATTTTTCTCAGATATATTGGCAAAAAAATTTTTTTTGCAAAATCACACCCAACCCAAAAAAAGCTGTTGTCTGCAAAGTTTTGACGACACAGGATAGTGGTAAAATTAAATAAATGAATAATATTTGAAGTGTAAAAAAGTAACACGGTTTGGCTGGGTCTCCAACTTGATCGGCCGGTTGACTAGGTATTTGATGCGTTAAGCCTCGGGGCTACACCATTTTGCCAACCGTACAAACGAAATTTGTTTTATGTAATTTGTGAAATACATTAGTTTAGTTTAGTTAGTGTAATGTTGAGTATTATTTGTGATGATTTTGTAGACATATATTTTCGTTAAAACGTTATTTTCCACCGACCTACGTTTAGAGATTGGTTTGAATTAAATCCGATAGGTAGTGCTGTTGTTTTGCCAGTTCGATTTATTTACATTGACTTTTATAAAGTGAAAGGTTAAATTTTGTGAATTTCTGTAATGTTCAGTTTTTTAATGTTTTATCAAATTTTCAATTGTGTTCATTAAATCTATGTATATATATATACATAGATTTAATGTAGAAGCATTAATACATATATACATAGAAGCATTTCCGGGTCTGCTAGTGTAGTACAAAAATCATCATAATATTTCTAATAATGTTTTTCAAGCACAAACTAAGAAATTCTCCGAATAGTTTGTAAATATTTGATCTGGTCATCTGCTTGAAAACGTTTTGTTTAAAAAACTGTTCTGTTTTTGAAAACACATATAATGTGTGGGATTTTTCATTGTCAAAAAACCACTATTAATTTTTTATTTAATAATAGATATTCTAAAGTCTGAGAAATTTATAAATGGTTATCTGAATTTTGCTGAAATTTAAGTATAAACATTTATGTTCGATAAAAATATCTGTGGCGTTCTAATTTCTGTGTAACTTAAAATAAAAACTGTATAAGAAACTGCTTATTAATTATAAAAATTATTAATATACTATGTATATTATTAGTATAGTATATATATTAATTATTTGCAATAAGATTTTCTGTCCATTTTTCGTCTGTTTTGCTTCAATGAAAAGCCAAATTTTAAATGTTTTTATTTAAATTTTATTGGCTTCATTTACATAATTTTCTCAGAGTTAAATTTATTACAAATTTTGTTAATACATCTTCCGTATATATCAGTCATTTAACAAAGCTATTGTACTACAAACTAAAAAAGCAACTTGTTTTTCGATACGAAATTTTGGTTTTATGTCGGGTATCTTAAAAATTATTGGCGTTACAGTCCTGCAATCTATTTTTCCTACTTCCCAGTTCAAATAATATAAGAAACCACCAACTTTACTCCCTAATTTGGATACAAAAAATTACAGTAAAGCATCATTTTATTAAAAGAGTTGAAATCCGGGCGAAATTTTTTGCTAGCCGTAACTCAAAAACAAAGAATTTCCTGACCTATGTTTGTATGAACGTTATCATTATTTTAACCAGTAAAATATGTCCTAAACATTTTCCGTTACCTTGTGCGACATTCTGTATAAGAAAACTGCTACTGATATTAAAAAATTGCATGTGTTATATATAAAGTCAAATTGTATTCGTCGGAGGAGATTTTAATAATAGACTCTTGTGATACTTTTATAATACGAAAACTTTAATTATATTTAACTACAATAAGTAGAAATTCAAGGAATTTTATTTATCAGTAAATAACGGTGAGTATTTTTTATGTATCGAAAATTTATATAAAAAAAGTTTCTTTTCTTTTTAATTCTTGACCGTAATAACCCACATTTTAATTTTTGGGTTAGTGGATGTGTCATTTCTATAACGGTCTCCATGATTTAATGTTTATACTTCAAAATACCCCTCTCCAGAATACGATAATAAATGTAGTAGATCGTGTACACGTCACATTGCGTGTTGAGATATGGAGGGGCTGGTGTGACAGGGAACTAAAGGCCGAGCTACCGGTTGTGGCCGACTAATGAACTACCGATTGCACCGAATGTACGTTACACACCATTTTCACACACCTCAGAAAAACCATCCAACAATCACCTACCGTGATCCTAAAACCAGCCAATCCTTCTAATGGCTTCCTAGTTTGATCTTCAGAATAATTATTTTTTTATTATTAATATTATATTAATTAAATTATATCAATTTCAATACATTGACCTATAAATAATTTATTACTAGGCTATAATAAAGTTATATGAACAAAATTTTTTTTTCTACTATTTGATCTCAAGATAAAATTTTGAGAAAATAAGAATAAAGATCGGTAAGCAAAACAATAGGAAATCAATGTAAAATTACAGTAAAATATAATAAAACTTCAGATTCTCTATTTTAAAAATATACTAGAATCTCCCTTCCCGGTTTCAATAGGGTTACATGAGATTAGAATTTCAAAAAATGGAAATAGAGTTTTTTAGTAATTATTTTCCGGTTGTTACTCTCAGAATAAATCCCTATTCACAACTTACCGGATAATAAAATTTTTAGATTAAGGATATCTTCTGAAAATAACATTTTTAAGTGAAATTAGCTGGATATTTAACTGTTTATCCACAACACAGCAAAGTCCAGGAGTTTCATCAATCCATTTGTTGGCATCACAATGATTTTAAATTTTAATCATTTTTAAATGTAAATATCTTTCAAATTCAGTTGATCGATTTCAGTCTGATAATCTAAAGTTAATTTGCAACCTTACATATTTCTCGAAGATTGAATTCCATTTATACATAAGCTTATACTTTGCTCTTTACAAGTTTTTGAGAACGATCTGGCGTTTCATTCATTTTTTCTATATCATTATCATAAATTCTAATAGCCTGCAAGTAGCTCTTCCTATCTGTGACCTCACTAACCTACGCATTATAAAAAATATTAATACTAAATTGAAAAACGAATCTATATCTTGATGGATGATGGAACATCTTAGTTCAGGATATAAAAATCAACATAGTGCTATTTTACTCGCGTGAGGATAAGTTCTAGCGGATCACCACCAGAAACCCACCGGGTTGATTTAGTGGTCTTCCCAAATCATCTGATTTGGAAGTCGAGAGTTCCAGCATTCAAGTCCTGGTAAAGGCAGGGCGGAGTTGAATACTAGATCGTGGATACCGGTGTTCTCTGGTGGCAGGGTTTCAATTAACTACACATCTCAGGAATAGTCGAACTGAGACTGTACAAGACTACACTTCATTTACACTCATATATATCATCCTCATTCATCCTATGAAGTAATACCTGAACGGTAATACCCAGAAAATAAACAGGAAAAAGGAAGGATCACCGCCAGAATACAAAAAAAAGTTAATTATTTTTCCTTTTTTAATATTTTTATTTATAATGGCATTAACGATTAAAGTTATTAGCGACTCATGAAGATTGTTGTGAATTTACAGGTGTAGTAGACCATACCTGGACACGTATGGTTAATTAATGAAACTAACCATCAATGAAAACCGGTATCCACGATCTAGTATTGAAATTCGAATAAAAGCTACCTTTATTAGAATTTGAATCTTGAACTCACGGCTTTGAAATCAGCTAATTTACGACGAGTTTATGATTCGACCAACTCGATGGGTTAGATATTCATTAAATTTTAATAAAAAACATAAATACTTTCTGAAGAAGTCGATATCGATATCAAAATATAATATTTCTCAAACCATAAGAAAAGTTTATTTCTTTTGTTATTTCTTTACTTATATTTTCAAACTAATTTGTTTTAATAGTTTATTAAGTGTGTAATAATAATAATAATAATAATAATAATAATAATAATACAAATTGATTTTTTATAAACAATGACTAATTTATTAAAAAAATCTGTATAATACATAATAACTGAATAATGATGTCGATAGTATTTATCATAGACCATCATCATGTAAGATGCCTATCGATATTTAATAGTGAGACTGTAGTTTTAACTGTGATAAACAGGCTTAAAATTTCGTAATGATTGGTTCTGTAATTTTAGCGGTATCGGGAACAAGCGAAAAATACGTTACTCTTATGTAGTAGTGAAATTAAAAAAAGGAGTTAAATTTTCATAGAAGTAAAAGTTTACATCTGTTTAAGGTATACATAAAAAATGTGTGGTATGTGATTGAATAAATAGTAAGTGATAAGTAATATTTTATAACTTTTTATTAGTTCGCGAATGTTCTTAGCAAAATTATATTTAAACCATGTTAAAAATAATGATTGACATTGAATGATAAAATAGAAATGCTGATGCCTAGCAGCAACATCCAATTAGTATATATTTTAAAATTATAATTGTTTAATTCTAAAATCTATTACGAGTAAATAATAAGGGTAAATCTATAAATATACCTTTCGTTTAAAAAAAAAAAAAATATGAAAAAATTAATTTGTGATATGCATGTTATGTAATTTACTTTTTGACAAATTTTTGCTAACAAGAACTGGAGAAGTATTTTAATATTTAGTGTTGAAATATATGAACATTAAGTGAACAAAATAAAATTGATGTAATATTAATAACTTGCTTAAAACAAAAAATACGTTACCACAACTTTTACGTCATGAGGTTGTTATATTATTACTTTGCCTATCTTTGTCTATTGTTTAATGACGTCTATTTTTTTTTTTTTTTCATTAGAACTTTGTGAACTAGTACCTGAGTGGTGGGCTTTTTTCAGTGCGAGCGTGTTTATATATGTATTTCTGTACTTTATTTATATCTTTATGCATATGTACATTTTATTTTGGGTGTTCGTTGGAAACTCCTCATCATGTGCTTTTTGTAATATGATTTACTTGTGGTTCCTACCTCGGAAGTGATTGTAAATAAACAAACTGGGTACAAAAACTAGCTGTACACATTTTTAAAATATAATTTTATAAAAAATCTTTATAACATAATTACATTTGATTTTTAGTACTATGTCAGTGTATTCTGATAATAGTAATAACAATGATTATAATAAGTAATAAATAATGGAATAAAATAAGTAACATGATAGTGAAAGAAGTTGTGTATTACAAAAAAAGGATCTAATTTCATCAACAGTAATAATAATAACAAAAACGTTTTTAGTTATATCACTCCAAAAAATCATGTTTTTTAAAATATTTTTATAAGTGTTAAAAATGGAAGAATATTAAACATAAGTTTATTCGTACTAAGGTAACTAATATTTACCGTACACAGATATACCTTTAGCCATAAACACTACTTATAGCGTAAGTGTATTGTTTTTTTTATATGAAATGAAAGAATTTCAAACGTTCTTTTATGAAAGAAAAGTTTAATTTATGAAAGAAAGCTAAAAATTTAAATAAATAAAAATGTTGTAGTAGCAATGAAAATATGTATTAAAAAATAATAGCATAATTACTAAAATATTTATTATATCTGAATTTTCTACTACATTAAATTAGGATCAGCTCCATGTAAAACTAGTCTTATGTATGTTTCATATAGATTAAGCCAAAAATTTTGATATTTTCATGTGTTAAATTTATGAATATGCAATTTATAAAAAAACTAAAAAAATTATTTATTCCCCCCAAAAAAATTAAGTATTCCCTTGTAACCAGACAATACTAACTACTTTTTGGTTATTCAAAATAAATTGTAAGAAAAAGGACCATTTATGCTTGTTAATATTTTTAATAAATTACTAAATGATGTAACAAAGATTATCAATTTATTTAAAATAAAAATATCTACTTTCATAAAAAAAATTTCACACCTAATAATTAGAAAAATTTGAATATTTCTGCTACTAATTACATACTAATTACTTATTTAGTGTATGGCACCAAGACACAAACCAATTACAGTCAAAAATTACAAACAAATATTTAAAAAATTAATATAATCTACTGATTCTTGAGTGGCCATCAGGAAATCTTCAGGAGTCTCTTCATAAGCTGTCCTTGGGCAAACTTTTGTGATGTGTTTAACGGTTTGATTTTCACCACACTCGCAAAGGAGCATCGCTAAAACACCGATGCCCCTTTTAATTAGCTTGTAATTACTAATTAGCTATTAATTAGATGAATTTGAATATTTCTGCAAACTGTAATAATTTAATGCGTATGTATTCAAATATTTAACAATTGAAACTATTTAAACTGTATTTTATGTATTTATTACTATCCTTAAAAAAATGTATCATTATTATTCATATAACAATATTATTTTTATAAATATCAATCATAAAGTAACCAATTCTATTTTTTATTTTCATTTTTTATCTACGGAAAAGCAAAACTGTCATTCCTGACGTGAACCATATATGATATCCTTTTACGTGTGTTTTATTTTATGATTAATTCTTCACGTTAGCTCCAAGCTTGTAATAGTAGAAATATGAAATGGAAATTTGGGTATGAAAAATGCCATACCTAACCGAGATTTGAACCGGGACCTCTGTATCAAAAACCGAGAAACTACCGGTACATAGTATAATTATACCATAATTTAAATAAAGTAGATAATTAATTTGACATAAATTCTAAATTATTACAATGAAATTTTAAAGTATTATATTTTTATCTAGATGATAAATTCGTTATAAATCTGTAACTTGCGTGTAGAAAAGTCGTATGGACTTTTTTTTAGTGAATGAAAATGTAAAACATGACTATGATTTGAACCTTTAAACCTGGAACTTTCCGTATGAAAGGTTAAGACGCCTCAGAGGTTCGCGAATGTTCTTAGCAAAATTATACTTAAATCATGTTAAAAATAATGATTGACATTCAATGATAAAATAAAAATGCTGTTGGCTATCAGCAAGATCCAATTAGCATCTATTTTAAAATGATAATTGTTGAATTCTAAAATATATTAAGAATAAGGGTAAATCTATAAATATACCTTCGTTTAAAAAAATATGAAAAAATTAATTTGTGATACGCATGATATGTAATTTACTTTTTGACAATACATTTCTCAATTATTTTTTGTTATAATAAGATTATCTTAGCAACAGCAAGTGTTACATGGCCATTGACAAATAAAGAGTTTTGTTTTCAGCAGGTCACGATTGCTCATCGTTCAGCATCCTAATTTCAGTAGATTGTTAGAAGGTGAATGAAATGATTAGTGCTTGTAAAAATATGAGCTAGGTTTACATTTCACCAATCAAATCATACTCGTACATTAACCTACAGTGATAGATCCAAATAGTGGATAGTGGTAGGTTCTTTCCAAATACAATCAAGCATTTAACTAAAAATAATATGAGAATACATGTTGTTTATATCTCTGATTATTTTATATGTCATACTGTTCAGTTTTTTATATGACCTGTTGGCACCATTTTTTTAGATAACAAAATTAAAGCCGATGCATTTTTGTAGTGTGTGAAAAAATCCAAGCCTGGCTGGGATTTGAACCGAAGTCCTACTGGGTGAAAAATAGAAACGCTTCCACTCCGACTCAGCGGTCCAAGAAGTTCAGCCGACTCAAAGGTCGGCTGAACTTTAAAAGCCTCATCTTCCTTTTTGCATTGTATATGCAAATTCTCTTACCTTTCTCTCTTAATATTTCTCTTACTTTAAAACAATAATATGCTGTATTACATACAATGCTATCTACCATTCCTTTATGTTCTGTTTGAAATTTTTATTTAAAAATATTTATTAACTTTAACGTTCAACGTTATTTATGTATTGTTGAGGGCTTACCCTCTACAACAGCCTATAATCTCACTATTATAAAAAGAGAAATGTTTCTTTCGTTTGTTTACGGTTACTACAAAACCCATCATAACAAAATTTTAATAGTAGTTTTCTTATAACCTCCAACATGTTCATCACAGTTTTAATATAACCGGCTTCAAAACTGTGTAAATAATATATTAAAAAAAAAAAACAAATAAATAACCTAGAACTTTTAAAATCGTTGTCTGTATCAATTGCCATTGTCTATATTGATCGCCATCTATGTCAACATCTATTGCTGCACAAAGTACTGTGTGAGTTACTAAATTTAATGTTACTGTTTATCAAAGATCGATGTGTATTATTAAAGTAATAGATTTAAAAAAAAAAAGAAGAGTTTGATGATAAAATTAAAGGGAACGACGACTAGGTACAGATTTAACAAAGTTTTGACGATTTGTGAAATAATGAATTTCGATATCAATATCGACCTTTTCAGAAAGTAATTATGTATTTTAATAACACCTAGATCGGAGAGGTTACAAATAAAAAATATAATTTCCACGTTTACTAGGATTTATGATCATAGACAACATGAATCTACGCCAGAATGTTTTCAAAGACTAGAAGAAGAAGTCGGAGGTTGACTCAAAATCGAGTCAACTGTCGAGAAATATGTTAGATCTCAAATCAGCTTTTAGTCATCACCCTGAAACTATCTAAATTTGAAAGATATTCAGATAGGTAACACGATTAAAATATGTAACCACTGCAATCCCAAAAAATGGAATCATAAAACTTCTTGATCTTGCTGAGCTAGATTCAAACTAATTTTTGAACAATTTCAATTCCTCCTGATTTCATTAAAAATCTGATTTTGGGAATTCCTCCGTTAAGTTTTGAATTCCGATAACACTGAGAGCCTACACTGTAATTACTAAAATCCCTTTCCAATCCGGTGTATTCAAAAAAGGGTGATAAAGAATAAAGGGTAAAGGGTGGTAATGGTTAAGATGATAAATGTGATCTGGTAATTTTTAAAGGTGTCCCAAAAATTAACGGATATTTTAAATTTGCCGCCATATTTTTCGCGGTAAAACCAGAGTTGAGATTTTTAAACACTGTTATCAGTAAACATTGCAGTTAATTTATTGAAAAGTACACACTTTAAGGTAGAAGTTGTAAAAATAGCAATATAACGAGTTGAAAATGAGTTTTCGAAAAAAATCGTCTTTAGCGACAAGGCAAATTTTCTTCTTATCGACTTTGTCAATAGACAAAATTGTAGAATTTAGGGATCAGAAAAAAGTAAAAAAAAATTAAAAATATCCTATGTATTCTCGACAAATCACGGTTTGGTGGGGATATTGGGCTGGAGACCTTAGTTCTTTTTTGAAAATGAAAAAAGAAATGCTGTTACCGTCAATGGAGTTCGATATTGTGAGATAATTTCAACTTTTTATGGCCTAAAATTAATAATATAGATGTGGAAAACATGTTTTAACAGGTGGGTTCAACATGTCACAATGCTAATGAAACTACAAGTAACTGAGTAAAGAAAGATTTAATGGTAGTGTTATCTCGCAACGAGAGAATGTGAAATGGCCGCCAATGTTTTAAAAAAATTATTAGGACTTTCTTTCGGGTTATCTTAACGATAAAGTGTACACCAATAAACCACAACATGCACGTAGCGAGCGGGAAGCTAAGGTGGCTATAGCTCCCGTCGAAATTGTCGGGTGATGGAGGCTGCATCTCCCATCTCAAAAGTATTTCACATAATTTGTGATAAATCGGTAGGTAATCATCTCCCTAGTCATTTATCCCCTCCTATATGCCTTAACCCGCCGTTTATTGACCCTGCAAAAAAAAAAAACGCCGTTACTCGGCGTGTAAGCGCCGAGTTTACTCCAACGCAATACTAATAAAAAAAATTGATTACTGGAGATTTTCCGCAAGCCAGAAATGCAACACTTGCTTATTGTGTTCCAAACACTTGCGTAGACAGCTATATGGTGTTTCATGAATATTCAAAAAGTTTCCAAAAGTTCTTTTGCCAGGTTGAGCTAGTCCTGGAAAAGTGGATGAACTAGAAATCTCTGCGATGTATTATGATAATAAATGTTTTGAATCTGTCCTTCATTAAAATTCAGTCTAAAAGTGACTGAAGCATTGGATAACTGCAATAAAGAATATTTTTTGAATATCCATTATCTCTTGCAAATTATAGTGACTGCCGGTAACATGTATTAACGAACGCTCGTTCTTCACAATGAAGAGAGTCAAAACGATTATATGTAACATATCGGTTAGTTTCTTTCAGTGCATAGAGATTTTACTGTTAATCCAGATGAAGTTTCAGATACTATGGCGGGAAAGAAAATCGACGGCTAGCTATCTAATAATTCATAACTTTTATTGAAGTGTAAACGGTTGAATGTAAGTATAAATATGGATTATGAAAAAAAATTATGTACTAACATTATGATTCTTATTTTCATAGTAAATAATGTATAAAATCTAAGCATATGTTTTGCATTTTCAAATGCATCATCATCATCTTAGCACCCCCCACGAAAAAAATTCCTAGCACAAACAATTAGGACATCAAAGAAGAAAGTTTACCTACATTTCCTAGCAATTATGTCAACATTTTTTGTAAAATACTGTCAAATAATGAACACGTGCAGCCAAGGCTGGGGCTCTCATTTGTTATATTTTGTATAACCCATTAAATTCATGTCACTACTTTCTAATAAGGCAAGAATATTATCAATTACCAGATAAAAACGTGTTTTATTAAAAATTTTAAATATCAGCTAATTTTGGGGTATCCTTTAGTTTTATTCAGAAATGTTTTTAAATTAATTTATTTCATTCATTTCCTAAGTGGACACTAATTTGGTCCCTACCAAATTAGTTGGACATTAATTTGGTAGGGACCAAATTAGTGTCCTCATACTTTTACAAGCACTAATCATTTCATTCACCTTCTAACAATCTCCTGAAATTAGGATGCTGAACGATGAGCAATCGTGACCTGCTGAAAACAAAACTCTTTATTTGTCAATGGCCATGTAACACTTGCTGTTGCTAAGATAATCTTATTATAACAAAAAATAATTGAGAAATGTATTGTCAAAAAGTAAATTACATATCATGCGTATCACAAATTAATTTTTTCATATTTTTTTAAACGAAGGTATATTTATAGATTTACCCTTATTCTTAATATATTTTAGAATTCAACAATTATAATTTTAAAATAGATGCTAATTGGATCTTGCTGATAGCCAACAGCATTTCTATTTTATCATTGAATGTCAATCATTATTTTTAACATGGTTTTGCTAAGAACATTCGCGAACCTCTGAGGCGTCTTAACCTTTCATACGGAAAGTTCCAGGTTTAAAGGTTCAAATCATAGTCATGTTTTACATTTTCATTCACTAAAAAAAGTCCATACGACTTTTCTACACGCAAGTTACAGATTTATAACGAATTTATCATCTAGATAAAAATATATAATACTTTAAAATTTCATTGTAATAATTTAGAATTTATGTCAAATTAATTATCTACTTTATTTAAATTATGGTATAATTATACTATGTACTGGTAGTTTCCCGGTTTTTGATCCAGAGGTCCCGGTTCAAATCTCGGTTAGGTATGGCATTTTTCATACCCAAATTTCCATTTCATATTTCTACGATTACAAGCTTGGAGCTAACGTGAAGAATTAATCATAAAATAAAACACACGTAAAATGATATCATATATGGTTCACGTCAGGAATTATAGGTTAGCTTTTCCGTAGATAAAAAATGTAAATAAAAAATAGGATTGGTTACCTTATGATTGATATTTATAAAAATAATATTGTTATATTAATAATAATGATACATATTTAAGGATAGTAATAAATACATAAAATACAGTTTAAAAATGTTTCAATTGTTAAATATTTGAACACATACGCATTAAATTATTACAGTTTGCAGAAATATTCAAATTCATCTAATTAATAGCTAATTAGTAATTACTAGCTAATTAAAAGGGGCATCGGTGTTTTAGCGATGCTCCTTTGCGAGTGTGGTGAAAATCAAACCGTTAAACACATCACAAAAGTTTGCTCAAGAATCAGTAGCTTATATTAATTTTTAAATATTTGTTTGTAATTTTTGACTGTAATTGGTTTGTGTCTTGGTGCCATACACTAAATAAGTAATTAGTATGTAATTAGTAGCAGAAATATTCAAATTTTTCTAATTATTAGGTGTGAAATTTTTTTTATGAAAGTAGATATTTTTATTTTAAATAAATTGATAATCTTTGTTACATCATTTAGTAATTTATTAAAAATATTAACAAGCATAAATGGTCCTTTTTCTTACAATTTATTTTGAATAACCAAAAAGTAGTTAGTATTGTCTGGTTACCAGGGAATACTTAATTTTTTTTTTGGGGAATAAATAATTTTTTTAGTTTTTTGTAAAATTGCATATTCATAAATTTAACGCATGAAAATATCAAAATTTTTGGCTTAATCTATATGAAACATACATAAGACTAGTTTTACATGGAGCTGATCCTAATTTAATGTAATAGAAGATTCAGATATAATAAATATTTTAGTAATTAGAGTATTACATGTTGCTATTATTTTTTAATACATTTTTTCATTGCTACTACAACATTTTTATTTATTTAAATTTTTAGCTTTATTTTTCATAAATTAAACTTTTCTTTCATAAAAGAACGTTTGAAATTCTTTCATTTCATATAAAAAAATAATACACCTACGCTATAAGTAGTGTTTATGGCTAAAGGTATATCCTTTAGCCATATGAGAGCCCAAGGCTGGGGCTCTCATTTGTTATATTTTGTATAACCCATAAAATTCATGTCACTACTTTCTAATAAGGCAAGAATATTATCAATTACCAGATAAAAACTTTTTTATTAAAAATTTTAAATATCAGCTAATTTTGGGGTATCCTTTAGTTTTATTCAGAAATGTTTTTAAATTAATTTATTTCATTAATTTCCTAAGTGGACACTAATTTGGTCCCTATTATGTAAAATTTTTGTAATCATCAACTCATTATATTTTGCATAAATTTGAAGGGATAAAAATGAAAAGAAACAATTTAAAAAAAATTACTCGGGGAATATTTTATGAAATTTGAAATGGATAAATATAGCAAAAAAAAAAATTGTTATTTTGTTTTAACGGTAATAGGTTTTTCTTGTTTAAATCAGAAAATTTTTATATTATAATTATATTTTTTCAATATATCTTAATTCATTTTAACTAATGATAAAGATAATAGAAATGAAGAAAAAAATAGTTTCATTCATTAAATTAAGAAAAGTTTTAAGTAGTTATTTATATTAGTAAAAGGAATGAACTTTTGACTCATTACATTAAATTAAATTTAATGATAAAGAAATAATTAATGTTTGATAAGTTAACAACAGCTACTGGAACGTGTTGTTGTTAATGGTATTTTTGAAAAAAAAAAACAACAAAAAAACTGTTAACAGGGTTTACATAAAAATAGGTTATATACAAATGAAAACCATTATTTTAAAGTACTTATCTGATATTACCAATTAAATTTAAAAAGAAAAAAAAAGAAGAAACTACATCAAATAAAACTAATAGACCGCCCATACGATAAAACAAAAATTTTCTGAATGTCAGTATCGATGGAATTTTATTTATTTATTTTTCTATTGTAAGTTAATTCAACTAAATTACATTATTAGCAGATGTTTTTAATTGAGACATCCCTAACGACCAATTTTTTTTTTAACTTTTAAAATTTATTTTATAACGGGGTCCAGAGAACGGGTAACTCGTTTTTATCAATTGAAAACCGATATTTACCAAAGAAGTCAATTAATGAACTGAAATCTAATTAACAAAATTAGATTAGCTATATCCAATTTAATTTTAATTGCATCTATACCACAATCAGTTTAAAAAATACGTGTAAATACCAATGAAAACTCACATTTGCACACACAAACACCACACACACACGCGCGCGCGCGCGTATATATATACAATCAGTACGTTTAAATATTTTTGATATCTTTTTATGTTTATTTTACAAAAAAAATCATTAGATTAAATTTTTTGAAATAAACAAATACTTGTAGATTTATAAAGTTGGACAACCAATTAAAGAGAGATTAACGCGAGTCATGGTTCTTTGAATCAAATAAAAATGTTATCAAGCATTCTAATTATAAAAGTATTCGAATTGTTATATATATTTTTATTTTCTCAGTGTATTCAAGAATAAATAAAAAGAATTTAAGTAGATTAAGTGTTTCATTATCAACGAAATTTAATTCAGAAAGATTTTTTTTTAAATTTAGTTTGGTATTTATAATAAAAAAAAGTGTAGTGAAAAAGTTTTTACTAGTAAATTCTTTAGGTAATTACCAAAATTTACATTATGTATTGGCACAAATAGATATTACTAGAAAAAATATCAAAATACTATAAACCAAGTATCGGAATGCCAAAGATGGGTAATGCCAGAATTTTTCTTATTAAAGTCTGATAGTTAAAAGCCCGAGGGAATTAATTATATTTTAATTTTAAAGACTTCTTAGCATTGTCCCTTTAATTGTTCATTCATGTATATAAAAAGGTATATCCATTATATGATGAACAAGGGATGTAGTTGTTTACAGGCCAGAACCAAGAAAGCTACACCAAAAAACTGCGATTTCCGATAAATCATAAAATTGAATAAATTCGGCAACTAAAAAAAAATCTTACATCCTGATAATAGAAGTACTCTCAATAAAGTTTTGCCATTTATACTACAGTCTTTTTTTTATGTACGCCGATCCGTTGTCAAATGTTAGGGATTAGATCCAAACAATTTTTTTTTTAATTTGAGTTTCAATCTCAAAACAAAAATAAGTCAAACGGCCCTAATGAACATAAAAATAAATTAAAATTATTACATGGTTTAATTTTAAAACCATTTAAAGAATTATCGTTTTATACACCGTAATTGGCAACCAATTTTTGTTATTTTTTACAAATATAATTTTTCGAAGTGACTTTATTTAGTGTTAGATAAACTACAAAAGTTATGGTTATATTACACAATAAACACAGACAAGGAAAGCAGATAAAATATTTTTTAAATAAATTAAAAACAATCCGTATGTTTCATAAAAGTTATTTAAATTCTTGAACCTTAACTAACTGAGATAAATCATTAATTTAAACTGAAGGAATCGATTCCCTTCAGAAATTCATTCATGACGAAAAAATAAAAATAATACCGAGCGTCTGAAATACCTTTCTTTTTCTGTTTAACCTCCGGAACCACCGTAAGGTATTACTTCAGAGGATGAATGACGATGATATGTAAATGAAGTACTGTAGTCTTGTACAGTCTCAGCTCGAACATTCCTGAAATGTGTGGTTAATTGAAACCCAACCACTAAAGAACACCGGTATCCACGATATAATATTCAAATCCGTAAATAAAAAACTGCCTTTATTAGGATTTGGACCTAAGAACTCTCGACTTCGAAATCAGCTGATTTGCAATAACGAGTTCACCACTAGACCAACTCGGTGGGTATCTGAAATTACCTAGTTATACTACGTCTCAAACTTAATTTAAACTTCCAGATTTGTTTGAAAATATCTGTTAGATTGATTATATTGAAGTTCTACTTGCGCATATGTTTCATAAAGAGAAATTTGTATGAGTACATAAACCCACGAGGGCACTTTATCTAAAAAACTAATTTCTATGAAGAATTTTCTTTTAAAAGAAATATTTCCGTGGAAAAACGAAAGTTAACTGTTTCGTTTATAAGATTTAAAAACTTATTAATGTATCATATTCTTTGAAATATGATAAACACGAATAGTATTTGTTTAAAATAACTGTAAGAGCATTTTTTAAAAATTTAATAATATGAATTTTTTAATGAATAACTTCTTTCTTGGGTATACCCTCAATGTTAATGGTGTATGGACAACGATTTACAGTAATTTAAAATCTTTAAATCTCATGTGACATTTTCTGATGTAATCACAGATATATTATAGTTTTCTAAATTAAGTGCTATAGAACCTTAAAAATATATAATTCTTATATATAAAGCTAAAAAATGTTTAGTACTTGATCTCGAAAAAATTTTAAAAGAAAATATATTTTTAGAACATTAAATTTAAAACAGTGGGAAAGTTTTAAAATTGAAATTTTTTTTATAATTAAGTGTTTTCTTTAAAATTTATTTGTTACGTTTTTAACAAAAGAGAATAAAATATTATATTATTTGTTTATTCTTTTTTGTTATGATGAATTTTCATCGAGTAACGGCTTCATACATTGATAATTTTATCTTTCTAATGTAAATCTTATGTTTATTAACATTTGCGAGAAAAATATTTTTCAGATTTTCAGTCATTTTCCTTTATTTTTATACCTAATAAAAAATTTAATAATATTAGTTTCAAAATTAATTTAGAACTATGTAATATATTTTACTGTAAATTTATCTACAAACTTTTTGTATAACAATAAATAAATATTTTGAATTGTAATATTTTGATTACAAAGGAGCAAATTTGTATTCCTCTAATGTTGCCGATATGATATTTTCAAAATAAATTTTAACCTATAAGGATTGTCACTGTTTTCAAGAAAGTTTACGCGTTTGCAATTTGGTTAATATCTACTTTTTTTCATGCTGTATAGAAGTGTTAAAATTATTTTTGAATTATGAGAGTATTCATATATTTCTGAACATTTACCACATTACTCACCTTGGTATTTCAAATATTCGTGGTAATTCGTAATATTGCTGATGGCAAACTTTAATGTATATATTCCTATGTTTAAATATATCTACAGTGTCCTATGCCGTATGTCCAACTGTATTTGATTGATTTTGTTGTCATTTCTACCAAATATTTCCGGCATTATTTCAGAAACATCAATACAGTTTTTTTTTAACTTTATAGGGAATGTTGATGTCAGTATTTGATATCATTAGTATTTATTAGAAATTAAATTCAATAAAAAAAAAAAACTAATTTAAAAAAATGTATTTATTTTTTCAGTTTAATTATCATTATTAAGTGTAATTACCATCTTTTAAGTCAATCTTTTTTTTGCAATATCAGCTAGCTGATAATCAAACTACCACAAACAATAATGGGAAGGAAATTTAATTTGCATACGTAGTTATCCTTTTTATTTTAACAATGGAGTTCATAAAATTTTGACTAGAAATTATTTTTTAACAGATCAATTTATTGAGCTCCAATTTGCACGATTTTTTTTTTTAAATCTCTCATTTAACCTTTTTTTATATGCAAATATTTTTAACATCGCACATTGCAATCCGAAAAAAAAGAAGTTAAAATTGCATATTAAATAAAAAGGAAATTATAATAATTTTTTAGAAAATTAACATTTTTCAATTACGAATTTTAAGTTTTAAAAAAAATTAGACGGACATTTCTAACACTGTGTATATTAGTAAAAAATAAAAAAAATAATTTATTCAACTGGTCATTAAATTTTTTAAATAAATATTAAAAAAAAATTATTTTCACTTCCTTGTACGAAGTAAAGTAAGTATTGTAATCGCGAAAAATTTCCATTTTCAGATTTCAACAGAAATATCCATTTTGACTATCCCTGAATCCATTTTGACTATTTTTGGCATGACATCTGTACGTACGTATGTATCTTGGGTAACCCCCTTAACACACATATCTATCTCGCGTAACTTAAAAACGATTAGCCGTAGAATGTTGAAACTTTCGATTTAGGACTGTTGTAACATCTAGTTGTGCACCTTCCCTTTTGATTGCAATCGAATTGATAAAAAATGTAATAATTAGCCTTAACTGCAGTAATAAGCCCTCATTGAGAATTTTTCAACAATACATCATAAGTGGTACTTATTTTCATTGGTTTCAGAGTTATAGCCAAATGAAATTCTAATTAATGAAATATTGGGATCTTACAAAGGGAAAGCATATCGGTTCGAATCCGACTTAATTTCCTTTTTTTTAATTTAAATATATTGATTTAATTAAACCTGATTGTAAAAAAAAATACAGTAAATTATAATTCAGTAATAACAATAAAAAAAATATGAAAAAAATCAGACTTCCATATTTCATATTTACTTCGTTCTTTTCGTTTAAAAAAAAAGTGTATATGTAATTTAATAGGGTACAAGGAAGTCATGTGATGTCCACATCTGATTTTTTTTTTGGTTGAAATTAATATGATTTAAATTTTGTATGTTCAATTATGTACACATAGATGCAATATGTCGTACGTTACAAAATATTATAACTTGAATATACCTAAGCTAGAACTTAATATGGTAAGTTTTTACAGTGAGTCGAGCTATTAATTAAGTAAAAGAAAAAAAAGGTTTATAGTCTAAATTCTATTATAATTTGTAGGAATTTTTATAAATGGTATTCTTTTTTTATTACTTATATAATATCACCGTCTATGTCAACTCTTATTATCCGATGTAATTAAACCTTACCAGCAGTCTCGTAATAACTACAGTACTAAATACAAGGCATAAAGAATTGGAGTCAATGCCTTCAGAATGCGGCACAATTTAAAGTTAGTTGGCGGTTTACGTTATATTACCAGTTGCTTAGCTTGCTTTTTACCTGTCACGTTCATTTAAATACATACACGCGCGCGTACGCGCGCATAAAAGAATAATTATAATTTAAACTGATTAAAAAAAATGAATAAAGCTAACCTTTACTATGTACTATTAAGTTGCCGTAGATTATTATTAGAAGAGAATTGAAAACCAAAAATACTGGAAGTCTACCCAGTTGAATCATTAATCTTACCCGATTAGATTAAAAACAAAACAAAAAACATTAGAATACATTTAAAAACAATTTTAACTAACTCATTAGAAAAAAGTAAAACAGGAGAGAAGAATAAATAACACGTACTATTATTTTTAACTTCATTGGAGATTCATTTTCAAAAATTTAGGTATAAATAAGAAATTCAATTTAAAGATTTTATGTTCAAAATTAAATTTAAAAGTAATTGACAAATATCAGAAGTGAGTACGAAACTATGACGGTGATGTCTAAAAATTTACACGAAATTTACGAGTGACTTTATCGATTTTTATAAACATTTCTTCAGAGGATTATCTTAAGAATATTTCTGTCAAGTTTAGTGTGAAATGAATTCTCTAATTAGTTTACTGCTGTAATATATAATAGCATATATCAGTATGCATTCCCTCTTATGTTAACCGATAAAACTTTCTAAAAAAAAGTCTCATTGCCAAGGAGTTTAAAATTTAGTAGTTAGCCTTATAGTAACATATATAGATTTATTTTATTATCCCTCAATAAAAATTTTGCAACCTATTGCAAATTTCATTGCTGAGTGATATGTAACAAATAAATATAAAGAATAAAAAGTAGTGAGTATTGTTAATACAAATGATTAAAGATATTAATAAAAAAAGAATTACAATAGAAGATTAACTCTTTACGTGAAACTTATGTAGAACATCGGATGTGACCAGAAAAATTTTGAAAGAAACTTTTAAACAATCGTTGTTTTAAACCCCAAAATGTTTGATGCAAAAAAATTTCAGTATTAACGGCAATTTTTAACTTTCGTATTCAGCAAGAATCTTCTGCGCATTCTAAACAGAGCAATAAATAAAAAAAAAGGAAAAACATTTTTGTGCAAAAAGACCGACTTTTCTTTAATTTAATTTGGTTTTAATACTTTAATGTTTTTCTTTAATTTGGTTTAATATTGCTAACTATAGATACCCTAGTTAAAGAAGCGTTAACATTCTAACTTGCAACATCATAATGAACCAAGCTTGCCACGCTCAAAATTTGTCGACTTTAATTGAGCGTGACTCAACTAATCTTCATCCTAGGGGAGTAGGGGTAAAAAAACTAATTTCATAAAATTTTCACATGCACAACGTCAAATACATTACAATATTGAAATACATTTCAATGAAATTTAGGTAGTAGTTTTGGAGATTTTCGAACAAAAAAATTTTATACATAGGTAATTTATTTATAAAACAAATTTTTATACATTGGTGTAATTAAACATATTATAGTATGATATTATATATATATATATATATATATATATATATATTTCGTTTTGGAGATTTTCGAACAAAAAAATTTTATACATAGGTAATTTATTTAAAAAACAAATTTTTATACATTGGCGTAATTAAACATATTATAGTATGATATTATATATATATATATATATATTTCGTTCTTTACGTTCCTCAAAACGAAAAAAAATTATTCTGCACTCCTACGATGCGTACGAAAGTAATATCGTACTTTTCGGAATTATCATTATTTTGATGATATGATAAAAAATGGTTTAGAAAAAGATGAATGATCGGGAGAGAAGAAAGGAAAATAAAACCAGTAATATTTGCCGATGACGTAAATTATTTTAAAAGGTGAATCCCAACATGCTAATAAATGATTTCAAAATTAGAAGACATGATAGAATACGGTAAGAAAACGGTTAATAAGTTAAAGGTAATGAGTCAGTAAATGAATCAATATTTATATATATATATATATATATATATATATATATATATATATATATATAAAAGAACGAAAACTGACAAATAAAACATAGGCACTTTGGTTCCATGACAACGAAAAAAATAAATATAAAAGTGAGTGGTTAATTAAAAATTTAACAGAAAGATAGTTATTGTGTAGGGTATTAAAGGTAATGTTCAATACTAAAATGTCCTTTCTACGAAAAGGACCTCTGCACATTAATATCCACCTTTTAAAATGGTTCTATTGCAAAGGATGTTCACGTACAAAACATCCAAGTCAAAAATATAAAATGACCAGGTTGGCAATTAATAATGTTCGGTAACTAAATTTTCCTAAAATTTCAATAATTTTCTAAGGAAATTTAAGAAATCAGAATATGGATAACTATTTTGTTGACTTCAGATAATACATCATGTTGCCGACATGGATGAATGGATCACTTTTAAAAGCGAAGACTGTTATTGGATACTAAATTAGGATAATGTGAATTTATTTTATAATTTGTCATAGTTCGGCTCAGCTGAATAGCTGTGAAGTCTTAAAACGATAAGAGATTTTTCTTAAATAGCAGAGGACGTCCTTTTCATTTTTATAATTCTGATATGGGTCAACCAGTGCGGTCACTCTTTGTTGGTTTAATAGGTATCTATAATTCTTAATTTTTTTGTGTAAAAAAAAAATAATTGAAGATGCATTTTTTTTGGCGAAAAACGTTTTCACGTTATCATCGCCCGGAAAAAAACATAAAAATACAAAAACTAGATTAAAACGCCAGACATGATATTTATATAGCAAACATATAAATATTTAAAAAATAGTTAAAAAACTAGACAACAGTAATATAAAAACACAGCGTAGATGGAAAGGCCATGACATATGCTAACAGCTAAATAAAACTACAGTAAAAAGAACATTAAAAAAGTACCTTAAAAGAACAAAAATTAACATCCGGCGTACACGAAGTATTATACACAGACAATAAGGACCGTCCGTGTGAGTAATCAAATTGAATTAAAATGTACAGCCTTTAAAAATCGCAAGATATTCGATATAACATCATTGAACTGTTCCCCAACAAACTTCGAATGTCAGCCCCTAGTTTAAGCTTGCCACGCAGTACCGCATAACCGATACAATTCACAAGGATGTGATGCACAGTTAGTGGGCAGTCACAGCGATCACAAACAGGTGCATCTGTTTGAGCCACCAGGTATCCATGAGCGAGCCTAGTATGTCCTATTCGCAAACGGCATATACTAATCTTCTCACGACGGTTTTTTCTGCATGAGGAGCTCCAGGATAACATGGTGCCCTTAAGTGGTTGAAGTTTATTCGACCACCATTCTATTCGCATGGCATTCTATTCGTGGCATCATTCTATTCGCTCTACCACCAATCATCATGAACCATACTCTTTAGAAAACCGACAAGATCATTCGAAACAAAGCAATTAGTGAAAGGAGGCTGCAAACAAGCCTCTTTTGCTGCACGATCAGCACGTTTATTGCCTGAAATTTCAATATGGCTGGGGATCTAGCAGATGTATTAAGTTGAGTCATTTCAGAGATGATATACTAGGATGAGTCACGGGTCTCGTTGTATGCACTGCATCATAAAATTTTCTAAACGTTAATAACATAACCATGACAACATTAATAATGTATCGTTAATAGCAAGAATGATTTATAATATATTGACATAACTATGACAACATTAATAATTCATAGTTAAAGGCAATACAATTATTTACATTACATTGATTTTTTTCACAGAACACTGCATGTGTAGGATAAATATTGGATATTTTGGTCGAATTGGTTTATTTAACTCTGGACCTAATCAAATATTTGTTGGACGTATTGGATTGCAGTTTTACTGTAAATAGGCTATTTCTGTTGGACCAAATCTCTGAAAAGTATTGATATATTTATGGGTAGAGGAATAGATATTGATGTTGGAACATCAAGATCTGCGAAAACCTTGATATGCAAAATCTTTCGCAGATCTTGATGTTCGGCAGAATCAAGATCTGCGAAAACCCTAACTGCAAATTTTGATCTGATCAGCATGCTTTTCCTCACATTACTGTATACATGTATTACTTATATATATTGCATACTTATATAGTGTAAGTAAAAAGGCGGTTAGTAAAAGTAAAAATTTAGTTACCCTAACTTTAACTGGGCCTAAAGTAAGAGTCTGGAAGTAGGTATTTATGTCAGTAAATTCCACTTTATAACCTTTCATAGTAGGAATGGAAAGGTTATTCTTAAAGTTTAATATTGACAATTTATAATGGAAAACGAAAAATTTCTTTGTTTATACTTTTAAGTATTTGCAATGCTAAGAAGGAATTTAGTTGTATCAAAAATATGTAATTTAGTAGTATACTGCTGTTACACAAAAAAATGCAAGGAAAAATGAAAAATGTATTAAAAAAGAATTAAAAAATGCTGATTATTTCTTAAACAAAAGGAGGAATTAGAAGAGGCGTAGCTTACATTACAAAATATCAGAAATAGCCTGATAAGAAAGATAGCTAATAGAATACACGATAAAATTAAATAAGATGAATTTTCAACTCTATATCTTAATAATAATTAAAACTATGCGTACAATAAATTGAAATAAAAACTACAAAAAAAAATTAAAACAAAACTATGTAATTGAGTAATAAAATTAATGACTTTTAAAGTGAATGAGTGACTGAAATAATGAATGAATGGATAAATAGAGTGAATGTGTCTGACAATAAACAATAAATAAGTAAATGAATTTATAAATAAGATAAAATACATAAATAAATCAATAAAATATGAGGGACTGTCAACTATTTGAGCTGAGTTCAATAAAGCACGTTTATAACCTTGGATATATTTTAATAATAACTGTATCTTAACCTATAAGGTTTCATAATTAATTGTTGTATTTTAATATTGCGTAGGAATTAAGTTTAGTTATTCATAAACAACTATAGAATTTTAAATTATATTTGTTTTAATATATGTATGTAAAATTTTGCATAAATTTAAATGAGTGAAAAATTTATTGTTATTATTAAACACACGTGTTTTAAGTTATATTAATAATTTATTAATTCTTTTTAGAGAAATATTATTTTATATTCATGCCGAGGAAGATCAGTTCAGAAATATCTTTGAAATTACAATTAATTAAAAATATAAAATTTGTCGTCCACCATCGGTAATTCCTTCCAGGATTAAGATACAAATAAAATGTCCAAGCAATTTAAAATTACTGTGTTATATTAAATATTAGTTGTTAATTATTGAATATAGCGCGTGTTTTAAATAAAATCTCGTACAAAATGGTTTTATTCTTTCATCTCCCACGCATTATAAAATTTGATTCCTGTATCAAGTGAGTGAGTTGTTTGTTTTAAAACGTTGTTTTTTGTGTAACAGCAACCTAATTTAAAGAAAAATATAGTGCTATAATTAAGGTGATTATTATAAATATTAAATTATTGGTGCAGAATAATATTGAGATCAAAAATTTCTATAGCAAATGTTCAGTGTCCACCATTTTCAATCAACACAAGTCTTTATCCTCTTTTTCATACTCCGTGCAACCTTTCGAACTGTACCTCTATCAGTTTCTCGTAATTATTTAGTTATATTGGCTTACAGTTGTTCAATGGTGTAGAGATTATTTTTGAATACACAACCTTTAGATATCCCTAGAGAAAATATCTGCAGGAGAAAGTTCAGGTGGTCTAGCCATAGGCTAGTTAACCCATCGGGTTGGTCTAATGGTGAACTCGTCTTCCCAAATCAGCTGATTTCGAAGTCGAGAGTACCAGCGTTCAAGTCCTATTAAAGTGAGTTATTTTTACACAAATTTGAATACTAGATCGTGGATACCGGTGTTCTTTGGTGGTTGGATTTCAATTAATGACACATCTCAGGAATGGTCGAACTGTACAAGACTACACTTCATTTACTCTCATACATATCATCCTCATTCATCCTTTAATGAATTATCTGAACGGTAATTACCGTAGGCTAAACAGGAAAAGAAAGAAAAGCCGTAGTCTAGTCGATATTACTCTTTCACCAAAGAAATTTCTCAAAAGGTGCGTTATTGCTCTTGCCGTGTGACATGTAGCCCCATTTTGTTGAAACCATGAATCTCTTTCATTTATTTCTAAATTTCCAATAAATTGTGCAGCAATTTTTGGTAGAGGTCTGCATTAAGAATGTTTTTAAAGAATACAAGGCCAATTATTCTTTGCCCGGAAATTGCACACCAGACACCAATTTTCTGTGGGTATAGAGATCGAAAATAGAAGATTTGAGGATTTTTGGAGCTACAGTAGTGATAATCCCGACTATTTACGTAACCACTCAAACGAAACACAAGTTTTAGAAGTGATTTGATAGATGAGTTTAAAACTTACCTTAACATCTTCCAATGTTTCATTTACTGAACGTTTCCCGATTGCAAAAAGAACCAATCCCTCTATATTTTTTTATTGAACCATGAATTAAAGATTTATTTGGTACATTCTTACCTGGGAACTGATAATCTACAATAGGCATAAAACAAAAGATTTAGTTGTTAAATAATTTTTCACAATAAAAATCCTGTCTTCCATGATCAAAACCATTTCTTTGTAATAAAAAAAAAGATAAATAAAAATAACTAATTGTTCACAAAAAAGAAATTATAAAAAATTACAAACAATTATAAAAAAAAGAAAATTATATCAGCTGATAATAAAACAAAAATAACTTTACTGGAACAAGAGAAGCAGACCCAACTGGTTATACGAAGTACAGAAAGACATGGAGAAATTAGACGTAACCCATAAAAACCTAAAAACGAAAACCGGAAACTATGAGAAATTAAAAAATAAAGAAACACGATTCCTATCAAAACCCAAGAAAACAATAAGGCGGGTGCATTCTGAACAAGAAAGGGCAAGCAGATCTGCAACCCTTAGAAATTACTGGCAAAAAATAAAAGCTAAAAAACAACAAATTAGCAAGAAAAGAAAGAACTTGCAAAAAAAAAAAACGAACTAAAGTGATCCATTATGGTCTTAAAAGTAATAAAAGAAAAAAAAACAAAAAATAGTGCTGCCATCCTCTTTATCCGAAATTATTGTATTAACTTTTATTTAAAAGTAAGGTTACGTTAGAAAACAAACACCCAGTAAAAACAAACACTAAAAAAGTGTAATATTCTTTCGTATAAGAAATTCTTCGTAATTTTTTTGTAGTGCATTCTTTAATCAATTTACAGAAAATATTAAAAATTATTTAAAATTTTTTGTTAATCTTTTTGTAATATTTCAACCGTATATAAAATCATTTTTCTTCAATTTGAAGACTTTACCTTATTTCTTTGTGATATAACTGTTTAAAATGAAAAGTACATATCATTTTACTTCATTAATAACTTCTGATATTTTTTTAAATTATCATTACTGAATTATTATTTATCGTAATTTTTTTTTACAATCAGAGGTTAATAATTATTAATAAATCAATATATCTAAATTAAAAAAAAAGTTAAAGAAAAAAAAGGAGATGAAGCTGATTTGAACCGACGTGTCTTCTTCCTCTTGTAAGATCCAATTACATCGTTAATTAAAATTTTAATTAGTTATAACTCTGGAAACAATGAAAATAAGTACCATTTATGATATTTCGTTGAAAAACTCTCAATGAAGGCTTATTACCGCAGTTAAGAAAAAAATCCAAAATTCACATTGTTTTAGATTTTAGGCTTTTTTGGTTCAGTCGATTGCAATCAAAAGGAGAGGTGCACAACTAGATGTTACAACAGTCCTAAATCCAAAATTTCAACATCCTACAGCTAATCGTTTTTGAGTTATACGTACGTACAGACGTCACGCCGAAACTTCTCAAAATTGATTCAGGAATGGTCAAAATGGATATTTCTGTTGAAATCTGAATGTACCGGTTGGGTGGGGGAGAGTGTGACGACCGGAATCACACAAGGTGGGCTTCCCCTGTGGGGGTTGGGATGTTGAAATCTGAAAACCGAAATTTTTCGTGATCACAATACTTCCTTTACTTCGTACAAGGAAGTAAAAAAAAATCTCAAGTTCCTTTTTATCAACTCAATTCCTATTTATTTATCCATCACCTTTTATTTTATACATTTTCTCTGAAAGAATACTTCCAAGATGAAATCTTTTTTTTTCCTGTTTTCTTATCACTTACTAGATTTTTTTTATGTGAAATTTGAAACATTCCACATAAGATTGCAATTTAGATTTTCTATAAAAGAAAAAAAAGAAGTTTAATTGTACGAACTAGAAGAAGTTTAATAACAATTTCTTTTTTAAATCAACGATAGTTTGTTGTATTTTTTAATAAGCCGGATTTTTTAATAAGATCTATCGGTAATTTTTTACGGAATAATTATTTAAAAATAACTTTTTAACGTTAAAATTTATTAAAACTGATGAGTACACGTTAAAAAACATATTATTTTAAGATTTTTATAAAATTATATTTTGATTAAATAACATTCACGTTTGGTTTGATTTCATATATATTTTATAATACAAACTGGAAAACCGGAAAAGAAAGGTATTAAAACTCTATAGAAATAGCGATTACATTGTTTTTAAAAGATTTTTGCATAACATTATTTTATAAAAAATTATTCAGTGATATTACGATTTTATAGAATAAATATTTATTTCTAATATCTTGCCAAACTTTTGCAATTAATCGAATTGACTTTCTGATAATTCATATATTATATATTTCATTTACAACCAACACATTACATACCCTTTTAAAAATTAAATCAATTACATATGTTCACTAAAAATCATTGATTTTAATGAAACCAACGCGTCAATCATATATCATATATTATTGCTACTCGTCAGATTATGTCAGTGCTGTACTGTCTTATGAAACATGTACAAGATAGCCAATGTAGTCCCTAATTTAACAACATGTTATAGTCTAAAATTTTTCACTTGTCATGTTAAAAAAAAAAAAAAATTGAATATGCTCTAGTTCTTTTATTTATCATTCTGGTTAATTATTTTAGATCTTGATTTATTAACTTGATTTTTGTAATACGTGAATCGTTTATATAATAATTTTGAAATGCATAACTCTGACATGTTATTTTTAATTTACTTGATTTAAAATCGGTATATAAATATTCTCGTGATATTTTTAAAGGAAATCAAAAATAAAATGTTTTATTGATATAAATTTATTTAAATAGTTGTTTTTATGATTGTACTAAATATTTGGTTTCTACTAGCTCATTTAATCTATTTTATTGAATTTGTTTATTAGCATTACAGATTTTATTACAGAAAAGAATTTACTGAAATGTTTAGGACGTTAATTAAACAGCACTGAACGTAAAAGTAGGAAGAGAAAAGAATATGGAGGTAGAAGAATTTTGTTGTTTGAGAAGTAGAATTACTAAAGATGGACGAAGCAGGAGCGATATAAAATGCCGAATAGCACAGGTGAAACGAGCTTTCAGTAAGAAATATAATTTGTTTACATCAAGAATTAATTTAAACGTCAGGAAAAGGTTTCTGAAAGTATGTTTGGAGCGCGAAGCTTTAAATGGAAGTGAAACCTGGACATCGGACTACCTGAGAAGAAAAGATTAGAAGCTTTTGAAATGTGGTACTACAGGAGAATGTTAAAAATCAGATGGGTGGATAAAGTGACAAATGAAGAGTTGTTGAGGCAAATTGATGAAGAAAGAAGCATTTGGAAAAATGTGGTTAAAAGAAGATACAGACTTATAGACCACATATTAAGACATCCTGGAATAGTCGCTTTAATATTGGAGGGACAGGTAGAAGGAAAAAATTGTGCAGACAGGCAACGTTTGGAATATGTAAAACAAATTGTTAGGGATATTGGTTGTAGGGGGTATACCAAAATGAAACGACTAGCACTAAAAGGGAATCTTGGAGAGGTGCATCAAACCAGGCAAATGACTGAAGACAAAAAAAAAGAATAGAGTTTCTTATGGTTTTTGACCTGAAAAATCAAATAAAATTGATCCCAGAACCGTATTTGCGGTAGTTTGTGAGAAATTTGGGGTGAAAATCAATAATTTGGCTAAAATCACCCTTTTTTTATGTTTGACGTACAATAATATTGTTAAATGGGTAAACTTGTAGAGAATTTAAATCTGAACATAATGGTGTGTGGTAAGTTGAATAAAACAATGAAAAATTGGAATTTTAAGTATAAACAGTAAATTACTGATTATACAATCAGTTGACAGACAAACACTCATTGTCAGAAAAATACTTCTTATTTAATGTAAACAAAAAATACATTTTTTAGGTGATGTAAAAAATTTTAAAAACAAAATTTTATTTTTAAAAAGTAAAAAAAAGGTAATTACACAATAATTGTAAAAGAAAAATAAATAAAAATTACTTAGATAATAATTTTTTTTATAACGACATAAATAAAAGATTTTATTCGAAATATTATTATTTCAAAGTTGGCAATAAAATAACAACAGCTGATTAACAATGCGCATTAATTTATCAGGGTTTAATCATTCTACAAAAAATATTAAATATATCGGGTACTGTGAGCTGCGCTGCAGTTAGCGAAGGTTTTCTGTGAATTTTAATTTGAAAAAGATCGGTTTGCTATTATGTTTGGTGTGTGTAATGGCAATTCTGCTGCAGTAGAATATGAAATACGTTTTCCAAATCGCAGGATTCCAGATCCCAAAGCACTTAGCGCAATTTTTTGCAATCTTCGGGACACATGTTCACTACCTATTATTTAAACCTTTTACCTAGTCTTTAAATATTTATTACAAACTGCTACGAATAATGTACTTTGGTCTAGTGTACCGTTTCTAAATAAGATTGGAATGTTTTTAACCTTTCTTTGTTTTATTCGACTTATCTCACAGTATTTTGTTGAATTAAATTCTCTACAAATTTTGTTTAAAAATTTTATGTATTTATTATCCATTTAACAAACATATTGTTCGTCAAACATAAAAAAAACTGGGATTTTAACACAAATTTATTGGTTTTCATCACAAATTTCTCAAAAACAGCTGCAGATACAATTCTGGAATCTATTTTATTAAATTTTTCAGGTCAAAAACCTAACAAATCATTAATTCTTCACCTTAATAACGTCCAAAAAATTGCAGAACGACCTCATTTCAGCGAGGTAGCTGAAATCCTAGAGAAATCTTTCACTAGTCGTAACTCGTAAAC
Source organism: Lycorma delicatula (assembly GCF_047948215.1). NCBI lineage: Eukaryota > Metazoa > Arthropoda > Insecta > Hemiptera > Fulgoridae > Lycorma > Lycorma delicatula. The sequence goes on along the minus strand of NC_134464.1, from coordinate 49,170,523 downwards.
GAAGCATTTTAGTACATATGTTTATATGAACTTTTACAGGTAGATTAGGGTATGAAACTCACGGGAGAACTTCGTGAAACACTCTGTATAAAAAATACTTTTACATCTGGTAAAAAAAAATAATAATAAGGAAAGTTTTTGGTTATTATGAATGTAGAGGAATAATAAAAACCGGCTGCGCCCCGACATTGATAGTTAAATTATGAGTAAAAAAAATGTTCCTAGGGGGAAGAGATTGAATTTTTTAATTTTTTGATTGGTGTTCACATGATCTGTTTCTTTTGAGATAAACCTTTATTCTATCTTCTAAAAGGTGAAAAAGACGTACTTATAGGTCCAAGTGGGAGAAATTTAAATATTTAATGTTTAGACTAAGCTTTTCTTTTTACTTTAAATTTTTGATTTGGATTATCATCTTATGAAAACAGTTGGATTAATTTATTATTATTTAAAAATGCAGATACACTACTTCCTTTTAGTAAATACTGATTAATTAAAAAAAAATTAATATTAATTCCATTTTTACGTACTATTAATATTTTATGTAAGTTTGCTTTTTTCTAAAATTTTATTATTTTTTTAAATTTTTAATTCTTGTCTTATGAATCCATGGTAACTTAAATAATTTTAAAAATTGGCAACAAAATTTTAACAAAATAAATATTTTTGTGAGCTGATTAATCAGAACATAGGTTTGGAAAGGCTTCGTTAGGGAGTATCGATTTGCGAAGCATTTCGTCCTTGAGTTGAAAAACACAAAATTTTATGTTTTTCGTCAAATATTTTTGTTAAATTGGTAATAAGCACATAAAGATTTTATGTGTTTACTTTTTAATCTTATTGTAGTTTTTATTTCTTTGTCCTCTTCTAGTGTGCAATGTTTTTCTCCACAGCTTAAGTTGTTTTTTTTTTTTTACATTCCTCAATCACAAAATTAAATTAAGTCGGCTGTTAATACGTGCCCTTCAGCGTAATTCAATTTTTTTACAAGAAGCTGTTACTCATTTATCTTCTATGTCATTCGTCTTAAAAGATCTTAATCTTTTATTTGAAATTTCATTTAAAATTTTATTTTAAAAGAAACGTTTTTTCTTTCCTATATTTTCCATATTTCACTACGTTGAAATGCCAAATTCAATACAAATATTTAAAATAATTTATCATATTTTTATTTAATACTAACAGACTTTAATTTTGCATGAAAGGTCTATTTGCTCGTGCCGCTCTTTGTTGGTTGCCTTCCTGCATTCCTTGTTCATCTTTTGTAATTTTCTTAAATGAATAAAAAGATTGTTGTATATTGAACTCCATATCTTCCTATTCAATTAATTATTATCGTCATTGCTGGCAGAATTTAAATTTATTTTTAAAGAAATTTTTCTTCCTATTTGTACATTTTTACTGCTACCAAAAGAGTAATAACATCACCGAACATAACTATTCATTTTTTTCCTTAGATTTTCCATAAATTATTTTTATTATTTTCCATAAATTCTCATGATTCTCCTATAAAAGGATCATTTTTGAACTTACAGACGATAAGAGGGTTATAATACTTTCAGAACAGTAAGCAGGTGCTACGAATGATAGCGTCTCGGCCTTTCATCCGGAGGTCCCGGGTTCGAAGACTTTCTCATTCATAAAAACCGAGAGATAACCAGTTGAGTTTATAGATTGAAAATTACAAATAGGTATCAGTGCAGTATATAATATTACCACCGCCGATTTCAAGTACTGTTAAACAAGCGCAAGATGGGTTCCATGATAGTTGACAGATCATCATAATGAGGCAAGAGTTTAACCAATGATAATACATGGATTCACCATTATAAACCGGAATCAAAAAGACAAATGATGGAATAGAAGCATACGAGTTCACCTGTCAAGAAAAATTCCGAACCCGACGATCAGCAGGAAAAATCATGACAAATCTTTTTGGGTGTAAAAGGCGCGGTTTTGTTGATTTTCTAGCAGATCAGTCAACGACATGCTTATCGATTAAGTGAAGCCAGCAGTGTTGAAAAAACGCTCTGTTTCAGCGTAAAGGCATAAATCTGCTTTACAATAACGCCTGGCCTCACACTGCGCAGGTAACTCGAGATACCATCGACATATCGCATCGAGAGTTAATACCACACCTCTTCTCTATAGTCCTGACTTAGCCTTATAGATTTTTCCTATTATTTCCTCTCAAGAAAGGAATATCTGGTAAGAAGTTTAATTGCAATTACGACGTCAAAGAAAATGTGTGAAATTGGTTCCGACATTAATAAAAATATTTCTTTGCAGCAATTAGAGATGGAATAAAGGTATTAAAGTTACTGGAGATTATGATGAAAATTGGAAATATCAGATTAATTAAACTGTTTTAGCTCCACAGTAATTTTAGTTTTAATTATTTAACAATCTTCGTACAAACTAAAAGCAACAGCTTGTTTTTCTTTAACTGCTATTAAAATGACTACATAATTCTTTTACGGATTAAATAACTATTCCTTTTCTACTTTTTAAATATGATTTTTTTTTTTAAATTTAAAAATTTTTATTCCATCTTAAAATATTATATGCTTTACTATTATTATGTTATCGATTCAAAACGAAAATTAGTAATAGAATTTTATTTTTCGTTAAATATTTTATAGTTTTACTTTCCCGTCTAGACACTGCAATTGCAGAGCAATAGCTCTAGAAGGGAAAGTATTGTAACCGGTCTAGTTTGGATATATTAGGTTTTCACTGGATTTTGACATCTAAGGAACCAAAAAAACCGATGTAAATCTTCCTGATGTTAATGTTTATATATATTTGTATGTTCAGTTTTAGCCTCTAAATAACCTTATATATATATATTTCCAGAACTACTAGACCGATTTTGACAAACTTGATCAGATTACTTCTATATGTGGGACATTGATGCCATTAGATTTTCAATTTAAAAGGTCAAGGGGTAAGTCTGTACAGCAAGGTCACCCGGAGTATCTCGAGATTTCACCTAATTAAGGTCATATTTTTTTTAGGCACATTTGTTAACAATTAAAAAATAACAATATCTGCCAAAAAGACTTTTGCAAAATCACAACACCACTTCAAAAATGCTCCTCAAGTCGTCTGCTATGTTGTAATATCACAGGTGAGCGGTAGAATTAAATAAATGAATAATATTTAAAGTATAAAAAAGAAACTCGGCCTGGCTGGGACTCAAATTCAATCGTCTGGCTGACTAGGTACCTGGTGCGTTAACCCTTGCAGCTACACCAGCTCGCCGAGGGTAAAAGCGAAATTTGATGTATGTAAGTTGTCAAATTACATTAGCTTAGTCAGTGCCGACGGTCGCCGCTAGTACCGTCACACATGTACGAATTAAATACGATATACGCGCATTTTAGTTAGAATCATTGAATTAAATAAACGAAAAAATATTATATTTAAATAAAATGATAAATATTTTAAATTAAGTGGTGTATGTATTTGTGTGTAAATTGATCTATGTAAGTTGTCAAATTACATTAGTTTAGTCAGTGCCAACGCTTTTTTTAAATTCTAATTTCAATAATCGTTCAGTGGTTTTATAATTAATACTTAAAAAAATCACTTGATTAAAGTTAACTTAATATTCTCTTTCCGTAATTAATCTAATACAATTTCAAGTTATTTATAGCAGGTTTCATAGAGATTTTTGTTATTTTTACGGCCCCACGTCAATAACGAGACATTTGATTACCTTTTTATGCCTAAGTCGCGAATGTTTAATGAAATAATTGAGCACTATTTATAATTTTTTTTTTTTTAATTTGTGTTTAATTATTACAGTGTACTGATGACATATATAATGGTGAATCACGCATACATTTATTTTTTTTTGCTTTATCATTTATTAAATAATTTTAATCTAAATTGTTTTGCAAATATGGTTATTTTGTTACTATCCGATAATTTACTACTACAGATATAATAAAATAAAAAAAATGAATTTGAAACGAGTTATTTTAGTGTTCATAAGTTGAAACTTATATTAAAAAAAATATAAATTTTTAATTAAATAAATGCATATATATAATTTATCTAATCAACCTATGGAATCCTATTTGAATTAAATTATATAAGTTATATTTATCTTAATTATAAACATTAGAAAATATTACACAACATTAATATAACGTGAAAAAAATTAAATTATAAAATCATTAACCGTAAAAGAATTTATGAAAGCAAAGAAGATTACTATATCAGTTTTATATTTTCTTAATTAAATATTAAAAATACAGCATCATATTAAATGTTTTACAAAAATAGAAGTTATAAATAAATAGATAAATAAAAATGAAAAAGATATTTCTATATAAATCCATTTCTCTTATCCTTTTAATACACTTCTTTATTATTATCATATTTGTTTAAAAATTTCTAGTCGTTCCTATTTTTATTTTTTTAAATAAAATAACAAAATATATAGAACTAGAATGAAAGATAACAAAGTTAAAGGTAAAATGTGATCAACCCATTAGAGTTATCTATTTATTGGACGTTGTTGATATGGTAGAACCAAAGTGGCCCGCACGAATAGAAAACACACAAATAATACAATCATAAAAAACACAGTTTCTTGAATTTCGTTGGCCATCCTGTTTTGTTGTGTAAATTATCTGAATTTATTGTTTTATTTTTTTTATAGGTATATTATATTTATCTTAAACATTGATTTGTTATTCATTTCATATATAATTTTGTTCATCATGCGAACAATAAATAAAAATTAATGTATATAAATATTTTATTAAACAAAAATAATTAATCTATTATGATGTAATTAGTTTATTAAAACCTTATACATGTTATTTAAATAAGATTTATTTTTTATAGTATATGAAGTAATATATTTTTTTTCGAGTTTGGCCGATTGAGGTCCACTTGAAACAACCATGATTTTTTTGAAATTTTCCTTCCTGATCTTCCAGTCATTCTCAATTCTTTTTGCTTTCTTTTTTCTGACCAGATTTTTTTTTATTTTTCCCCCTTCTCTTGAAAACCCTTGAATTCTTGTACCAGTTTTCTGAACGGTTTTTTATATTGTAATATTTCTTTAGATAATTTATGTTTTCTAAGTTTTTTTGGAACTACTTAGGTCCATTGATTTCCGTTCTTATTATTATAAATATGGTTGAATTTTGTTTTCTGCATCATTTATTCTCACGAGGTGATCGAAATATTTGGCTATTATTTGCCTGACGGAATCTGACATTTTATCATTTTCATTTACTTAAAAAAATCTTAATTACTTCTGAATTTGTATTCGTTTTAACTTATTTTTATTTTTCCTAAAGTTTTCTCAAGATTTTCCTTTCTTTATTTCTGTTGCATTGATTTTACCTCATTTCAAACTGAAAATATATTCTGATATGAACAAACCTTGTTTGATTACCGTATTGTAATGATTTTTGTTTTTGAAGAGTTAATTAATTAATTCAACTAAGAAGCTTTGAAGCTTGTATTTCTAAGCTGGAATATGGAGAATGGAATTTTCCGTACTCCATATATGGAATTTATAAAAAATCCCATGCCTGTGATCAGGATTCGAAACTAGGGCCCTTGAATGAAAAACCGAGATGCTGCCATTCCGGCATGGAGATCGGCATATTTTACCTTCTACTGATATTTTCATTTTGTTGTAAATATATTTTGTTAGCTAGTTAGTAAATGTTTACCGTCACACCTTTAAAACTACATTTATATTTAATTTCAATATTCTAAATATAAGAACAAATACTAATCGGTATGACAGTCATTTTACAACGTAAATAATGAAATCCATTTACTATTAGGGTGATGTATTTCCCTCACAATATTTTATTTCCTCATTATTGTCTTTTCAGAATATACTTGAGGTATTACTTTCATAAATAATTATTATAATTTATTTTTTACTATACTAGTGAAAGAATTAGAAGGACAATGATGACAATTAGAACAGGTGGAAATTAAAAAAGCTTAGAAATTACAAAAAGAAGGCGAGGTGATGGAGAAAAAAAAGGAGAAGATAATTCAAAGAAATTTTATTGATAAAAGAACAAGATCAGTTGATAGAAAAGCTAATTATTGATTAATTATATTAATTATTATAGAAGAGAATAAAGTTACTACGAGAAAGAATGATAAACATTTCATGATTATATCATTTATGAAAGTTCATATTTGTATCGCATTAATGTGTTCTACATTCAAGGACTCCTTTAGATAACAAGCGCTTATCCTGTATAAGATTACATGAGAAATTTGAATATTTTTACCCGGATGAAAGCATTACTGTCAACGATTTTACGTTCAAAAGCTGAAATTTATGTAAAAATATAATTATTCTTCTTTCCAGAATTAAGACATTCGAGAATAGGTTTTCAAAAATATAATATTTCTTGTTACCGAAAGGTGTGACAAGTTAAACATTTAACCGTTTATGAAAACCCTAACTGGAGGTTTAAAGAAACCTTTCATCAGAAACGATTATTACTGAACAGCCAAAATGTAAAATAAAACATTAGTAAAATTAAAAATGTATCATATTTTCAGAGGAAGAAGAGGAAGTTGAGGAGGATGAAATGGGAGAAACAATACTGAGATCTGAATTTAAGAGAGCATTAAAAGATTTAAATGGCAGAAAGGCTCCTGGAATAGACGGAATACCTGTAGAATTACTGCGCAGTGCAGGTGAGGAAGCGATTGATAGATTATACAAACTGGTGTGTAATATTTATGAAAATGGGGAATTTCCATCAGACTTCAAAAAAAGTGTTATAGTTATGATACCAAAGAAAGCAGGGGCAGATAAATGTGAAGAATACAGAACAATTAGTTTAACTAGTCATGCATCAAAAATCTTAACTAGAATTTTATACAGAAGAATTGAGAGGAGAGTGGAAGAAGTGTTAGGAGAAGACCAGTTTGGTTTCAGGAAAAGTATAGGGACAAGGGAAGCAATTTTAGGCCTCAGATTAATAGTAGAAGGAAGATTAAAGAAAAACAAACCAACATACTTGGCGTTTATAGACCTAGAAAAGGCTTTCGATAACGTAGACTGGAATAAAATGTTCAGCATTTTAAAAAAATTAGGGTTCAAATACAGAGATAGAAGAACAGTTGCTAACATGTACAGGAACCAAACAGCAACAATAACAATTGAAGAACATAAGAAAGAAGCCCTAATAAGAAAGGGAGTCCGACAAGGATGTTCCCTATCGCCGTTACTTTTTAATCTTTACATGGAACTAGCAGTTAATGATGTTAAAGAACAATTTAGATTCGGAGTAACAGTACAAGGTGAAAAGATAAAGATGCTACGATTTGCTGATGATATAGTAATTCTAGCTGAGAGTAAAAAGGATTTAGAAGAAACAATGAACGGCATAGATGAAGTCCTACGCAAAAACTATCGCATGAAAATAAACAAGAACAAAACAAAAGTAATGAAATGTAGTAGAAATAACAAAGATGGACCACTGAATGTGAAAATAGGAGGAGAAAAGATTTTGGAGGTAGAAGAATTTTGTTGTTTGGGAAGTAAAATTACTAAAGATGGACGAAGCAGGAGCGATATAAAGTGCCGAATAGCACAAGCTAAACGAGCCTTCAGTAAGAAATATAATTTGTTTACATTAAAAATGAATTTAAATGTCAGGAAAAGATTTTTGAAAGTGTATGTTTGGAGTGTCGCTTTATATGGAAGTGAAACTTGGACAATCGGAGTATCTGAGAAGAAAAGATTAGAAGCTTTTGAAATGTGGTGCTATAGGAGAATGTTAAAAATCAGATGGGTGGATAAAGTGACAAATGAAGAGGTATTGCGGCAAATATATGAAGAAAGTAGCATTTGGAAAAATATAGTTAAAAGAAGAAACAGACTTATAGGCCACATACTAAGGCATCCTGGAATAGTCGCTTTAATATTGGAAGGACAGGTAGAAGGGAAAAATTGTGTAGGCAGGCCACGTTTGGAGTATGTAAAACAAATTGTTGGGGATGTAGGATGTAGAGGGTATACTGAAATGAAACGACTAGCACTAGATAGGGAATCTTGGAGAGCTGCATCAAACCAGTCAAATGACTGAAGACAAAAAAAAAAAATCATATTTTATCATAAAGAGTAATAATATCGTGATTTATTTTTTCCTTCTTTCAGACCATTGATTTAATAAACTATTATTAAAATCAAAAAATGTTTAAAGAGATAAATTAATAAAATGTAATATTTAATTACTGTAACATTATAATTGTATCTATTATGGATTTTAATATTTTCTATAAAATTTTTCTAGAAAAGTATTTAGGGTAATGGATAAGTAAGGGTTATGTATTATATCGTACGAACATTCATAATAGGATGAGGCACTGGGACTCCCTCATCCCTTCGCGAAAAAGACCGAGATCCGGTGTGAGTGCCTTACACAGGGTGTTCACAATAGAGGTATTGGCGTCAAGACCGAGTCCCGGCTTCTGGGGTGGGGTACAGGAACGACATAGTCTAGCTTGGATACCCAGCCCTGGGGTTAGAGGCAGGCAATGAAAATATCTAACCGGCGTGCTGACCTGTTGGATTAGACTTATGGCTGGCGAACGGGGAGTTCCGTTTGAGTAGACAACCCCGTAGGCTGTGGTTTGCTTTGTTGTGGATACGGCCCGGGGGGGTAGGATGAAAAAAAATATATTCGTAAAAGCCTTTTCAGATATATTAGAAAAATTGCGTTATAAATTAAAAATAAATTTAATATAAAAATTATCCAAAGCAATACTTTTACGACGAAGTTTTTAAAAACATGTTGGAAACATACTAAAATAATGTGTGTTTTGTAATCATATATATAAATATAAAAATGAAAAATAAATGATAGACATAAAGAAAGTTACGTTCAGCTAAGTGCAGTAACATTCAGTATTAACATGACGTAACTCGCTGTTGTAATGGCCCTATCATTTAAGAAGGCGAGTTGCAATAACTATTATTACACCATGTACAAGAAATGCAATCTTCAGTAACTGCATTTAATGTTCATATGGTAGTGTCCTCTGAAACATGTATGGATATAACTAAGTACATGCTTAGCATTGAAATCAAGGCTAGTAAGTACTATAAACTAAGTCTGATTTATTAATTCGATAAATTTTATTGGAAATTTAAAAGTAACTTCGTTAATTTATGTGTACTTTAATTTTAAAAGTAACAAAAAAATTAATTATATTGAGAAATTAATAATTAGAAGATTTACTCCGCTACCCAAAGTCTAATTGTTTAAAAATTAAATGTTACAAACTTATTAATTATATATTTTGTTTCAACTGAAGCTGAAGAATACAGCTTAAAAAAGTATTAAAAAAACAAGTTAGGCGTATTGTTAGTTTTGTTGAATAGATATGTTGGCTATATGATCCTAATTAAACAATAGTTACAAATGAAGCGTTGTATTTTCATAAATATTACAACAGGAGTGTTATTCTTAAATCATTCATATTATAAAAACCAGTATCTATTCGTAATGTAAAAAAGTAGCTTATTTGCACCAAAATTAAAATATTTTCTCCTCTTTAAACAAAAGCGTATTGACTTACAAGGAAAAACACGTGAATGAATAAAGGTTTGCACGAAATATTAACTTTTTTTTTTCAATTTTCAGAATAATTAGAGAGAAAAGGTTACTGGAGAAATTATAAAACGAAAACATTATATATTTTTTTAAAAACCCGCGATTATACTAGAAATAGAAAAAGACCAAAAACAGTGGTAATTATTTTTTTTTTTTACAATAACTAAACTATAAAAAATTCTCATGCAACAAAAAGTGTATAATTAAATATCAGTAATTTAAAAAAAAAAAAAAAATGAGTCCCGTCGCCTTTGCTTGTGGAGGGCCTAAGGTTGGGACAGCCCCGTCCAGGAGGGGTGGGCCGCTTAAGTGTCCCACTCTTGTTGATTGGACGCTCTGCTTGTTGATTGCACTCTTGTTGGTTTTTTGTTAAAAAATTAAACTTAAAATCAGAAAATTGCAAAAAAGTTGCAAAACACATGTGTTTTGCAACATGGGAGTCTTTATAATTTATTTATAAATATAAATATAAACCATTTTTTGCAACATGGGAGTCCCTGACACCCATGTGTTTTCAACATGGAGGGCAAAGCAAGACCGGAGTCCCGGTGGGGGGATACCTTGGTGCCCCTCCATTAGAGGCATGGCATATAATTAAAAAACCGGCTCCCGGCTGCATGGAGGAAACTGGCAATCTGTGGAGTGATTAAATGCTTAATTGCGAATTCAGTTACGGAGGCGGGGGTAAACCAATAATGTACTAAAAAAAAGTCTTTAAAATAAATATTACACGACACCTTTTGATAATAAAATTTTGGTTTATTAAAAATAAAAATTTCCCATAAAAAATAAAGTTAACTAAAAAAAAAAATAAACGTTTTAATGGTAAACCGAAAACATTTTGTAATAAAATGATTTTAAGAACAGATCTCAGAACGCTTAGTCGTTACTGGGACCATTTTTAGTCACGTGTGCTGCTATTATTTTATTATTTCATACAATCAAATGATTTTCCTCTTCCCTGTGGAAATTTCAGCCGTAATATTTCACAACAATATATAAAATAATACACGCATCAGGAACAAATTTGCTCACTAGAACAATATACTGGCATAGTTGCATTGATTACACCTTATTTTACCAATGTAACACGAGAAAATGTAAAAAACTGCTAACATACATCAACAAAATACAATATAGATAGCTGAACATTAACAAAATAAATTAAAAAAATGTTTTGATCTCGCCCTCAAAAAACAAAATACAAGTAACAAAAATACATTTTCAAAAGATTCAGAAAATCAGCTACGACGGACAACTTCATTTACAGCATCATAACACCCAACCTTGCATTAACTATCTGCTTTTATAAATATAATCTTTAGATTATTCAACAAATTCATATGTGCCAGTTAAAGACCACATACAAGTCTTTACGGTACAAAACATCTAGAACACAAAAAACGAACATAATTTTACATTCATTGGCAGATTTCCTAATAAAAGTAGATTATAAACGTAAAAAAAAAAAAAAAATCAAATTTACGTACACAGACATAGAAATCTGTTTATATTGTAATGTTCTGAAAAACAACAAATCAAATCATAAACACTTTACAACCCCATTCTACGTACGTTTCAACCTAGCTTAAAAATCAGTGCCAGTAATTGAACCCAATATGAAATCCGAACGATCAGTCTCTAAAATGATTACAAAGATGATTAAACACGTTTTAAAGTAAATTAATAAATCAGTTTCCATTATAGTATATGATTCGGTATATCGTAAAAAAAAAAAATCATAAATTATTATCATTACAGACTGATATAGTCAAAAAAAATCAAAAGAAAGTTAAGAAAATAATCAAAATAAAGTTTTTAAGGTAATTTTAAAATAAATTTATTTAAAATAAAAGAAAAATTTTATAAAACGAATTTTTGTATTGTATAAACTCATAAAATTATAAGTAAACTTCACAGAAGCATCTGCTTTCTCTTTTAGGGAGAAATTTAGAGCAGCGTCTGTTTTTTTGTTTGAAGGAGCAGCAATACTAATCGAAAATTATCGAAGCAATAAAAATATGACGAATGAAATAAAAACTGTAGGAATGGATGGCGGAGGATCTTGAATCTCGCGCGCACAATTACGCTTTAAAGTAACAATGACCGGTCAGGAACAGGATAAAATCGTACCTCAACAACTTGGCGTTTTTGTCTATACATACGTAAGGTACTTTACCGTATTAGAAAGGAGAGGACCGTTTTACAGACCCTAAACGAGATTAGGATGCGCTTTCTGGTGCCTGAGATCATAACCAAGTGATTCTTCTCAAGCAGCTGGAGCCCGATAAACGCGGTAAGGGCTGTCCGTTCGGGAAATGCAACTTCTTCGTAAGCGATATTTAACAATCATGGACCTAACACGGAGCCCTGTGGAATACCGCAACTCATCCTGATCAGCGGGCAGTACTGTCGCCCGTTGCTGATCTTTCGAAAAGGTAACATTGGATAACTTCATAAAGTGTGAATTAACCCTACATTTTTCATTGTACCGAATACACTCTCCCACGGTACACTACTGAAAACTATTTTAACGTCAAACAGGATAACAGCCAGAATCAAATACGTATGCCTTGTGCTGGATCTGGCTTTCTTAGTGGTAGTCATAATCCGGGAAATGATGATCTCAATTGACTTGCCCTTTGCAGAAGCCGATCTGGAGGTCACTTTGACGACCTATTTTCTCCGCCTGGTGGTCCAGCCGATAACCAACATTCTCTCAAACAGCTTATCAAATAACTGAGCAAGCCGATCGGCCAAAATGATGCTGGGTCGCTACCTTGCCACTCCTTCTTCCTTAGGAGCACAAAGCTGGTTATACTGGACTCTGGAATCTATTCTCGGGTGATGATGTGATTGAAACATCAACCACACACGACAGGCTGAGTTTTACAACAAGCTTGACTGCTCCCAGGGCACGCCTTCCAAACCGGGTCTATCATTGATCTAATTGCTGTAGTATCATGCTGCAGGTAATGTATATATATATATATATATATACACCGCTGTCATGTGTTGTATTATCTGCTGCTTTTGCTAGGGACCTGCCTAAGGACAGATGACCACACGATGATGATTATTAAACAATTAGCGTTTCCATAGAAATAACTTTTTATGTTATAAAAATTCACAGTTTAAATATAGTAATTATTTCAAATGCGTTTTAATTATAAACTTTCAAACATATCTTCAATCAATTTTTACTACGTCACTTTACGATTATTTTACAGTAAGTTTTATGAATTTCTTTTTTTTTATAATTGCAAAATTTCTTTTCACTTCATTTTTTATTCTGTTAGTAATTCTTCTCCCAAATTTTGTATATACGAGTGTATTTTTAAAAGGCTTTAAGATAAATATTTCTAAGTATTAAGAAACTAAAATTCTACAATTATTTTATAGTATTAAAAACAAATTTATGTGGTCTATTACTAATAACACGTTCTACTCAACTATTAAATCCTAGTAAACGAATTTGCCTTTTATCTGTCTTGACCCATAGAGGCATTAAATAAGACTCATAATTTTTACAACACACCGCATTCCATTACCATAAAAAATGTTAGGCCATCATCATCAGTAGACACTGTGGAAAAAGTAGATATTTAAACAAATGTGTAAAATAAGTAAAAAAAGATTTTACTATAAAATAATTATAATTTAAATTCATAAATAAACAGTACTCATAATATGATCTAAAATCTTAAACAAATATTCGTAACATATTCTTCGTCTATTGTAATGTATTCATTCTTCTCGTTATTGTTACGGTGAAGAAAGGTTGGAGCTAATACATCTTTTTTGTATGTTCGTCAGAAAGAAGCTTAGGCAACCAGCTAGAACAAAATTTGTGTAAGCCTAAACGATTGGTTACGATTTCCTATATCGTGTAAAGCTATCAATAAGGGCTTATTACTGCAGTTAAGAAAAAGTCCAAAATCCAAATTTTTTTTATTTTAGGCATTTTTCCGACATTTTTGGTTCATTTGATTGCAGTCACAAGGGGAGGTGGACAACTAGATGTTACACCAGTCCTATATCCAAAATTTTAACATTCTACGGCTAATCTTTTATGAGTTAACGTATCTCAAACATCGTTTGAACAGACGTCACGCCGAAATTTGTCAAAATGGATATCTCCGTTGAAGTCTGAAAACCGAAATTTTTCGCGACAATACTTCCTTTACTTCGTACAAGGAAGTAAAAAAAAAAAAAAAAAATTGTAAGATAAGAACCTTAAACATTTCAAAATTAGGATTCAACATTGAGAATGGTTTTAATCACAATTAAATACTGGCTTACAATTTATCGTCAGTGTAGTTTACTAATCCCAAAATGAGTTCTGTCTAAAGGTTCCGCCTTGCTAATGGATATTTCAAAAACTTAACGGTGGAAATTGAGACCGGAAATAAACATTCGGATAAAATAGAAAAGGGTGAAATTGCCTAGAAACGCTATCAAATCTAAACTTTTTAAAATTAATAGATTTTCGTCCTTAATCAAGCCGCAGGAAGAAGAAAAACAAAAATAATGTGATTTTTCTATAGCCATTACTGATAATAATTGTTAATAAAAATGGCCATCTAGGTAGGATTTAGAGTATATTTTTTCAGATAAAACGTTTGCGTGAGTAACCTTGTTTTCTAATTTATTTTAGTAGCCATACTGCACTCACAAGAATTTCATGTCTTCATTCTTTTTTTAAACTATTTCTATCTGTACTATTTTTAGTCCGTAACACGACGGACTAAAAATAGTTTTTTTGCACGATTTTTTATTATTATTATTATTATTATGAAATCAGTCCATCGGGCTGGTGTAGTGGTTAACATGTCTTCGCAAATCAGTTGTTAATAGCTGATTTTGGAAGTCGAAGGTTCTGAGGTTCAAATTATAGTAAAAATTAATTGCTTCTATACTGATTTGAATACTAAAATTGGAAACTTTGGTGGTTAGGGTTCAATTAACTACACATCTCAGGAATGAGTCTGTAAAAGAGTACAGCTTATTTATATGTCATACATATATCATCATCATTATCTCATTATGACGAAGGGGGTTGCTTATTATTCACTAGATTTATAAATTGCAAGATGCACATTACGAAAATGTTAAAATATGGACAAATCATTATAAACCTAGTATCAATTATCGGATTAAACTGAAGATTTAGTCATCTTATTATGTACAAATATAAATATTTGATTTTTAAATATATTAACTATTTTTCTCAGTTGAGGGTAGAATATAAATAGTGGTATTTTAATTTTTTTATAAAAATAATATAATATAGAAAATAGTTAATGTAAGTTTATCAATAAATCAAAATTAAAATAATAGTGAAATTAAGTAGTAAATAATGAGAACAATAAATTTTTTTTTTTTTAATAGTGTGAATGTATGTTTCAAATCGGTGGAGTACAGTATACAATGTCGTTGTTTCATAAATGTTAGCTATAGACTAAATACAGAGTTTGCGTGCAGGCGTTTACATTATATATGTATTTAGATTACGACAATAATGTGTCATACATTTATTAACATATTATATACATTCATTTAATTATATGCAAGAAAGTGAGTGAACAAGTGTGTACACGCCTCATGTACCACCATACATGCATTGATAAAGACATACATATATATATATATATTATAGTAGTGGTATACCGCGTAAAGACTGAGTAATGTAACAGAATATAAAATATGTTGCAAGGACTTTTTAAGCCTTTAGCAACAATATCAAAAGTTAACAGTAAGTAAATAAGTGAAATATTAGTTTAAATTGTAAAATCTATATAATACCTGTAAAAAAAATATAATATCTATAATATCTGTAAAAAAAGTAATTTTCAATATCAAGTTAGATTAGAAGAAAATACGAATATCACAAACAGATAATACATTTTTACTGAAATATTGCTTTGTATACAGATTTACATTTAATTTATTATATAGAGGAAAGATGAATTAATGTTTAAGTTAACTGGGTATGTTTAAAATTTAATTTGAAGAATTATTTTAATATAAAAAATGTGGAAATCCTGGTATCAAAATAGTTGGTAGACGATTAAAATTCTCTTAACACATATGTTTTTTTTAGAAAAATAAATTTTTTTTGGATTGATTTATCAATAAATCAAAATTAAAATAATAGTGAAATTAAATAGTAAATAATGAGAACAATAAATTTTTTTTTTTAATAATGTGAATGC
This sequence comes from Lycorma delicatula, assembly GCF_047948215.1. Classification (NCBI taxonomy): domain Eukaryota; kingdom Metazoa; phylum Arthropoda; class Insecta; order Hemiptera; family Fulgoridae; genus Lycorma; species Lycorma delicatula. Next base: position 49,154,682 of record NC_134464.1, on the reverse strand, counting down.
ATGTTTCAAATCGGTGGAGTACAGTATACAATGTCGTTGTTATGATACCTAAAAACTGGTTCAGTACATCGTCGACGACAGAGGTTCAAAATAACGACTCCACATATCTTTATGTAATATTCTGATGCGCTCTGTATACCCGCAACCGCTTCAGAATTTATTTTCATTACGTCGATTGAAAAGATTAGAAGCTTTTGAAATGTGGTGCTATAGGAGAATGTTAAAAATCAGATGGGTGGATAAAGTGACAAATGAAGAGGTATTGCGGCAAATAGATGAAGAAAGAAGCATTTGGAAGAATATAGTTAAAAGAAGAGACAGACTTATAGGCCACATACTAAGGCATCCTGGAATAGTCGCTTTAATATTGGAAGGACAGGTAGAAGGGAAAAATTGTGTAGGCAGGCCACGTTTGGAGTATGTAAAACAAATTGTTGGGGATGTAGGATGTAGAGGGTATACTGAAATGAAACGACTAGCACTAGATAGGGAATCTTGGAGAGCTGCATCAAACCAGTCAAATGGCTGAAGACAAAAAAAAACGTCGATTGATAACTGTTAATTTCATTTCTTATATTTAATATCGGAAATACAGAGTGTATATTTTAAAACGCAATCCAATTTAAAGAAAAATAATGTGCAATATTTAATAAGATTAGTTACAAAACAATACTGAGATCAAATATTGAAAGTGTTCGCTATTTTCATCAATGCAAGCCTTTATCCTCTTTTTCCGTGCAACCTTTCGAACTCTTCCAATTTCTCATAATTCTTGAGATATATTGGCTTTCAGTTCTTCAATGGTGTGTGGATTATTTTTGAATACACAACCTTTAAAAAATTCCCAGAGAAAAAAATTTGCAGGAAAAAAGATTGTGTTGTAGCTGGTTATAAGTGAGTCAATATAATTTTTTCACCAAAAAATTTCTTGAAATGTCCATTTTTGTTCTCTGTTGTGTGAAATGTAGCTACATCTTGCTGAAACCACGAATCTCTCCCATTTAATTCTAAATTTTCAATAAATTGTGTTGCTTTTTCTTGATAGAAGTTTCCATTGTGAATGTTTTCAAAGTATATGGGGCCAACTGTTATTCGCCTGGAAGTTGCACACCGTACACCAATTATCTGTCGATGTAGAGGTCGTGAATGGATTATGTGAGAATTGTTGGTGTTACAACAACTGACGTAATCACTCAAATGAAACCAAGCTTCATCTGTAAAAATTTATTATCCAACAGTTTAATGCTCTCCCAAAGAAACTGATTAAACCGTCGACAGTTGTGGAGCCCAGCAGCATAATCAACTGGGTGTAATTCACGTGATACAAGAATTTGATATGGTTTTAAATTAAGTAGCGGTAAGCTTTAAAGGCACTGGTGCAGTTTTCGTAATGATTTGTTTGGTGTGTTTAAAAAGCTTACTCGTAGCTAAAACATCTTCCAATATTACGTCATTAAGTACTGAACTTTTCTGACTATGTCTCTAATTGCGAACAGAACCAGACCCTCAATATTTCTTAATCAAACGATGAATTGATGATTTATTTGGTACATAATAATGTACCAAATCCAATTCATGGGTAAAAACGGAGGAACTGCAATTGAAAATCTTCTTGGCACAAATAAAAGGTTTAATTGTTAAATAATTTTCCACAATAAAAATCCTTTCTTCCATGTTCAAAACCATTTCTTCTTACTAAAAAACATAGCTAATGAAAAATAATTAACTGTTATGAAAATAAATAGAAAATTATATCAGTTGATTATAAAACAACAATAGGTAGTGCTGCCAACCTCTTCATCCAAAATTATTGTATTAACTTTCTAAAACGTAGGGTTGCATTTTAAAACTTCTTTGATCACCCAGTATGTTTTCCTAAAGTAATATAATGTGGTATTTATGTCTCTTCAAAAAATACCCTTTTAAAATTAATGTAAAATAGTTTAAAAGTTGTAATCCACAAAAAAATAATAGGGATGAGAGATAAAACTTAAAAAAAATTGTTGTTGAGTTTTGTACCTGGAATTGTTCAGTATTTTTACGGGAGTTGAACCGTAGTTGAAGTTAGTGTTTGGAACTGACTCCGTAGTTTAGAATTGATACTGATATCGTATCAGCTACACAACTGAGGTAGATGCGCTGTTGTCTGAAACACCATACGATAAGTTATCGTTTTGTACATTTCAAGCACTTTTATTCGTGAAGACAAACATATAACCCATTAAAATTTATTTTTACATTTTTTTTAATGTGTAAAGATTTTATTTGTCAGTGGCAGCTCGCGTATAGGCACTGTGGAAATGCAGTACTCCTTATTTCCATTTTATATTATCGATAACATTTAATGTAATGGGTCCCTTTTTCTTTAATTCTTTCTTTATACTTATTCAATATACTCGTATAATCCTAAACATTAATGTCAGTAGCCATCCACCCCAGTTTTTAAAAAAGATACAAAAATCTTTGTATGGAACTGTGCGCATCACAGTTCCAGCGACGTGGTGTTCGGCTGTTGTGAGCTGCTCCCTTGCAGCTGCACGCGAGGCTGCAAGGGAGAGAGAGCAATGTCGCTCCCGCAGTGTCGACCCTGGCGTGCTGGTGGAAGGTTTTATTTTTATTCCGTGTGTGTATGGAACGTTCTTTGTTTGTTCCCTTTTCTAGTTTAGTTGGTGGAAGGAATATGAAAGTGGTTTAATTATTTTTTCAGTAGTGATCAAAAGATGGAAAAAGCCTAACAAGGGTTCTTTGACTGCCAAATTTGTCGAAAAACGCGCTGTAAGGCCCAAAGATGTAATTTTTAAAAAGTAATTACGTATTTGTCTCTGTGTTCATAGAAATTTAAATTAAGCACCATTGGACTACAGTGTTTTTATGCGGACATTTTATTAAGTTATTATCTAATAATACTAAAAAACATTACCTGTATTGACATTTTATTATTATATTTGGTTAAACAAAATACGGTTTTTAAGCACAATGTGCTTAAAACTCGTGTACCATACTCTTGAATGTGATAAAGTATAGAATTAGATTATTTTCCTGCTTCCAGCTATTCTATTTGATTCATTTTTTCGGTTCTTTTATTTTACAAAAAAACACTAAACATAGCCTTAAAAAGGCTCAGAAAAAATGTTCTGGAGCAGCATCCCATTAATTTTAGCTACGAGCCGCCACTATTAGTTATTATATCGAAAAAGTAATTTTCATTTGAAATGCATGTAGTAGCTTATACCATATTATTTTACAATTATATTATTTACCATATTTTTTTTACAAGAAACATGTTCTCCAGGAATTTTTTGTAATTACAAGAGAATTCGCATAACCATTTAAGCCATTTAATTTCAAAAAGTTCTGATGACGTCATTCAGCTAATAAAATGCATTCAGCTTATAAAAAGGATTTTAGTATTTATTCTTCTTCTTCTTTTTCCTTTCATCCGATTTGAGGGGATACGTTGGATCAATCACTTGTGCCTTTTTTCAGCCCAGTAATTTTTCATTCTTTCCGACCTTACTTTCGTTTCTTCTTCAGAGAATTAGATGTTTTAGAATTTGGTTTTGAATTTAGTATGGAACCTCAAATTTTGTCCTTGGCATTTGTTTTGACGGTTTTGTACAGGAACATGCTTTCTATTATTTGGATTTCATTAGATTTTTTTATATTTGGTTGAACTAATCTTGTCTGGTTTTCTTGTTGTTGAAATAATCAAAGATTTTTTGCTTAATCTGTTTGCGCTCATTTTGAAGATGTGTCCATAGAAGTAGATATTTTTTCTCATTGTGTTTGACATTTTTCCTGTTTTTTGTAAAGGGTTTCGTTTTTTTATATGGATTTGTCTATTGTTTTTGAACTTTTTCTTAGGCCTAGGAATTTTCAGTAATTATTATTATTAAAAAAAAAATTATTTATCCCATTATTTGTCATCACTAATAACACATACGTAAAATGTCATACCAATCAGAGGTCCTTTCTTCTGGATTTTGATGGCATATATTAAAAACAGAATATAGTTTTGACCATAAATTAATTAAGTTAAATTAATTTGCCGTACTATTAAAGGGTAATATTAATTAATTAAAACACAATTCTGTCTTTATAATTTCGTATAATCTATTACTGCAATCAATTTTATTTTCTATATTACAGTACCAGTATTATATTTTTTTAATATAAAATAAGTCATGATTTTAAAAGTCAATAATTACTATATATTGTTTTTCTTGAGTTTTATGTAATTTTTTTGCTTGATTATATAGCTACATAAGCTTGAAACTTATGCGTGGGATATGGTAATAAAATTTTGTAGCATATGCCATGCTGACCTGGATTGGAACCCGGGGCCTCCGGATGAAAAACCGAAACACTACCACTCTGCTATGATTTGCTTACCTTCTTCTTGAGATTTAGATTACAGTCTCAAATATTTATCAAATATAATAATTTATAAATAATATTTATTATGAGGGCAAAAGTCAATCATTATCAACTATGTTTATTTATACAGTCATAGATTTTATAAACATTATTTTATAAAGAAAAAAAATACTTGATTTACAACACACTTTTTCCATCACAACATAAGCTTCTTTGGGTCCTCAGAAAAAAAAAATGGTCGCGCAGCAAGCCATGAATTCACCAATTCCTTTGGTTTTTGGTCGGAAGGGAATCGATGTTCTCTTAATATCTCTTTAAGTGGACCAAACAAGAGATAAATCTGAAGAAGGGAAATCAAAATTATACTAAGGAAAACGCAAAACCTCAATATTATAGAATATAGAGCTGATTATTCTAGGAAAACTAATTTAATCATTACGATGAAGGTAATTCATTGTTAAATAAAATAAGAAATCATTGCCTAGTAACCTTTTACAATTTTAAATGATTTACCAATCTTTAAATCAGAATCTTTCTATCAAAAGAATTTTAAACATTTAACATAAATGTCACTGTGATGTTTCATACCATTATTTTTTGACATAAATATCTATCTATAATTATTCTACATTAAGCACAGTATGGCGGCCAATGCAAACTGAACGTTTAAATCGTTTATCCTGATTAAAACTAACGTTTTATTTTACTACTGTCAAAAGTGATAGTGATCATTTTTTTAGTTGCAGTTGCATCTATTTGCTTATTTTTAAACCCAGAAATACGAGTTTAAAATTATCGAGTTTGGTAAGTTTTTTATTTATTTATATTTTAATTGTTACATACCTTATTCAAGTATTGTTTTTATATTTATATTATGCTAGAATTTCTCTTGTAATTACTAATTACGAAAAGAATTTCTTAATTTTAATTTAAATTAATAGCTTAATTAATTAAACGAGCTTATTAGAGAAATTAAATTATTGATACACTAATTTGAAATTATTTTTTTAATAAAGAAGAAACGTATGCTAATTATTTTAAATTATTATTTTATTTTAATTTTTATTTACATAAAAAGAAAAGAGAAAAGAAAACAATAGCTTATATATGCTCGTATAAAAGATACAGTAAAGATTCTTCGAAACGGACGTTGTTTTTATTATTACCATGGTTCAATACTAGACACAGCAAATAACAAATCTTAATGAAGATTGGGTGGATAAAAAAGATGGTTAGTAATGTGAAGATGAAGCAGATATAGTAGAAGAAAAAGAAGGAGAAAAAAGAATGCTTGAAGGAAAATTGTTAATGATGGTAAAAAAAAAAAAAATGTGAGGATGCACGCGCGTTATTCATTTCACGGATATTATATAATGAATGTATGTACAATAATATACAAAAGTTGATAGTAAAATGTATTAGTAGGAGTAGAAATATATTATTGCTGGTAGTTTTAACAGAAGTCATTTAAAAATAATAAATTTGAACAAAAAACTAATAGTTTAAAATACAGATTATTACCGTTTAATTATTTTTAATAAATATATTTTTAAAAAGTAATAATAATAAAAATTACAAAAAAAAGAAAGCTCAAGAAAAAAGGATTTAATATCCTTCCATTTAAATTTAAACGAAAAAAAGGTGCGTGTTGTGATTTATCCGATACTCATTTATTTGTGACACTTAAACGCTTCTGTCTTTCGAGTACCGCCATTTTGGAAATAATGTAATATAATAACCTAAGTATGTTATTTATCGTTAAAAAAAAAAAAATAACACTCCCTGATGAGTTAAATTTTTTTTTATGGTTTATTTTTTAAATTATCTCTAACAACCTCCAAGCAACAACTAATCAGTTACAGTATAAAGAAGCTAAGTGTACTCGTTTACTTTCAACATAAGAATTTTTATATCCTATATTACAATGTTTCCGTCATTTATTTTACATGTTTTTTTTAGCCCAATGACAGGGTAATTTAAACATATATAGAGCCTACATTAATATATGTAGAATGAATTTAGTGAAAATGTATAATACAAAATGTTACTTATTATTTTTTAAAATCATTTAATATAGAAGATTTTATCATTCTTTTCTTGTTTTTTACTACTTAAGTATATTCAGCTATACTATGTTGAATATATATATATATATATATATATATATATATATATATATATATATATATATAAATTGAAAGAAAATAAAAATTAAAAAGTAAATAAATGTATTTTCTGAAAATTAATTCAAGAAACTTTTACCGATATCTATTTCGAAATTAAATTCATGGATCATCTTAAGCTAATGATTGGACACACCAGGCTTACCCACGCTCACTATTTGGCTCTCTTCAGAAGATCTTTGAGGCTTGCAAGGTCAAATAGTCCGTCCGTGTACTACCTGCTCTTTGATTGCCAGATCTTTGGAACTATCCGACGAGACCTGGATTCGGATATGAAATTTCTATTAAACCAGAAAGAAGGTATAAAACTTCTGTTGCGGTTTCTCTCCTACAGTGGAATGAAGAATACGATTTAGTGATTTTTGTCTGATTTATGTATTTTATTTTGTATTTATTGTTGTCACTTGTCTATGTTTATTATTTAGTGTTCCTATTTCTTTATTGTTTACTTTTGTTGTTTTACATAATACAACATGATGTGTTACTGTAGTCGCTAATGACTATAATTGTAAAATTATCCGAAATATTTCTGATTAGAGTCAAACGAGACGAATTAAAAATATGGTCTTAGCAATAAAAATTAGACTTTGGAATATTCAATAAATAAAATTAGAAATCCGTCCCATAATTTTAGGAACGAAAATAAAAGAAATCAGCTGTTTAGTTATTTTTTTCAATGAAATAGAGATAAAGATGGATTATAAATCTCCTTAGAAAAAAACTTTTGTTTTCTTTTAGAGAAAAAAGAATTTTAAAAGAAAAATTTATAGGAGCTACAAAAAAACGAAACTTGCAAAACAAAAAGTAATTCCGAAATGTACAAAAATAATTCCCGATTAGATATGAAAAAATAACTTTTTTACCTTACTGGTATCTTTTTTTTTTCAAGAATAAAAAAAATAAATTGGTAAGAAAATATTCAAATATTTTAGAAACTGAAAAAAATTAACTTGATTTGAGATAGACAAAAATAGTTCTCTGAAGAGAAAATATAAGAGAAAATGAAATGGTGAATAAATATTGGAAAAAGATAAAACAGAATAGGGGAAACAAGTGTTTTTTAATGTTGTCTACAGTGGTAAAAAAAAACAACAAATATATAAATTTCTATCAACTTGATACTTTAATATTTATAATATACACAATTAAGTTAGAAATGGCAGGTCACGATATAATACTGTTTTAGGTGGAAATTCGGAACAATTATTTCCTTTAAAAAAAAGTCTAACATTTTATTTCCTTTGAAATAAATTGGATATAAATAAATATTTTGTTAAAATTGTCTGCGTAAAAATACGGGAAATTCTAATGGCATTAACTGGTTAATTAGGTATATCTTTAATAATAATAATTAACCGATCTCCGTGGCAGAATGGTATCATATCAGCCTTTTATCCGGTGGTCCCGGGTTCGAATCCTGGTCAGCATGGCATTTTTAATACGAAACAAGATTTTTATGTCTATTTCAGAATCGTTTAGTACTTTTACATTACTATCTTGAATCTTATATGATTTAATCTTTCAAAAAAAAAAAAAAATGAATATACTCGTATATATTATACTTATAGTGATATTAAAGAATGATATTAAATAATCAGTATGTTTACGGCAATTTAAAGCCGTATTTAGTACTCAAATTGAGAAAATCAGCTCAAAAAACATATTTAGGTGTATAAATCAATTTCTGCAACCGGTGATCAAAACAAGGACATTAAAAAAATTATAGAAACCGAATAGCAATATCTTCTTCTTCTTTTATAATATATAACCTTAGGCATCCTTTTACACGTACGGTTATTTTAACGATTAGATGAGATGATGAATTAAATGATAGGTGAAAAATTGCCAGGAAGTAGCGGAGAATTGGATCTGTGACTAAATGATCTAGAAGCCAAAAAAACATGATATATGAAAATATAGTTCTTCAAATATTACAAAAGATAAATTGAAGCTTTTGAAATGAAAAATATAGAATAGTATGGAGTATGGAATACTACATAGATGGTAAAGATGGAATAGGAAAATAAAAGTGAAGTGGTCATAATAAATAAAATAGTGAAATTTGAATTACTAGGTTATTTTATAAGGGGGAAGAAAAAAATTTCTTGCTGAGGCTCGTACTATAAGAAAAACTTAAAGAACGAGAAGGGGTTCTATATATTATTATATTAATAAATCAATATACTCAATTTAAAAAAAAAAAAGAAAAAAGTCTGATTTGAACTGATGTAAGATTGAAATAATTCATTAATTAAAATTACCATTTCGCTATAACTCAGAACCAATGAAAATAAGACAACTTATGATAGATTGTTAAAAAAGCTCTCAATGAAGGCTTACATTGCAGTTAAGAAAATGTAAATCATAATATTTTTGATTTTAGGCTTTTATGGATGCTTTTGGTCCAGTTGATTGTAATCAAAAGGGAATGTGCATAATTAGCTGTTACAACAGTCCTAAAAGTCGAAACAAAAAGAAGTAAAATGCAAATTTATTAAGATTAATTAAAAAATAATTAAAATTGCATACATATGTACATAAACATGGTCTAGCGATTTTCAAATCCTTTGGAAATTCGTTAAAAGTATAAATAAGTATCAAACCAGTCTTAGCTCTTAAAATAATTTATTCTTAAGTAAAAGGAGATTTAAAAAAATGCGTCCAATAGAAAGAAAAAAAAAAGCTGAAAATGTACCCAAATCCCCCAAAAATCCCATTAAGATTACATAAATATGACCAGGCGATGTAGCGATTTCCAAAGAATTTGGAAATCCGCGAAAAAATATATAATACTACTTTTACTTCCTTGTACGAAGGAAAGGAAGTATTGTGATCGCAAAAAAATATTTGGATTTCAACGGAATCAACGGAATATTCAAATTTCGTTTTCTGATTTCAACGGAAATATCTACTTTGACCATCCCTGAATCCATTTTGACTAGTTTTGGCGTGACGTCTCATAGTTTACAAATCGGGTATTAATGAAGAAAAAATTAAAAAGTAATTTGGAAAGAGGTAGTTTTCTATGAAGAAGAAGCACCAAAACAAAAATAGAAAAAATTAAAATGAAAAATGGAAGAATTCAGAATAAAATTTCAATGCAGAACATGATCAATAACTGACCAGAACAGAAAAAAATACTATAAACAATTACAGAAGAATATTGAAAAATACGTGGGTTTAATCCCAAATGAATATGTATTTAAAGAAAATACAGAATAAAATAAAAATAATTTTTTTGTATATATTTTACTGGGAACAGCGTAATTTTTTAAGACAATAAATAAATGTTTGCAGGGTAAAATACAAATTCTGGAACACATGAACTAGAGGATATAGTATGTTGTATTTCGAGATAAGAGTTAGAAAAGCAAAATGGAATAGAAAAGTTAGATTTGTCGTATAAAATTACTATGACGTGAAAAATATAGATGTATTATTTTTATTGATTTATTATGGAAATCGAACATAATAATAATATTTAACATGGTAATTTATAATATAAATAATAATAAAAAAAATTATGAATTAAAAAGATACGTCAATAATAGTAGGGTAAAACAGATATTGATTATTAAACATATTTATCGTTCTATATTTCAAGATACAATAATATTTCTTTATGCACGCAATTTATTATGTAATACGAGTACTATTTCGCGCTTTTTAATCGTAAATGCGGGTCAAGATCTTATTAGTTGTTATATTACGCAAATCTTTTGTGCGTAAGGAAATTGCCTTAAGACACGAAAGGTTTAAAGCTATATTTAATATTCAACTTTGCTCCTTCATTTACAGTAGTTTAATTATTTCATTAAAATTAAGATATTTATTTGATAAAACGTTCGAACAGTATTATATTTATAAACAAACATACATTATGCAATGTTTTGTTGATTTACATTACATATATATATATATATATATATTATGTACATGTGTGTGTATATATATTTCTTCAACTGAGCTGGATAAAGTCATAATTTATAGTTTCACATAGAACAGGGTTTATTGTTTCTTCATGTTATTTGTCTTATAGCTTTTATGCATGCAAAAAAATTTGATCAATGACACAAGTCAGAATGAACTTTTTTTATTCGTAAATGCTGTTCATTATACAGCTACTGTTCTCTGGTGAACAGAGCGAAAAGTTTTATTTATAGAACAGAATATTTTATGCACTTCAGAGGGCTTAATATGCTGATATAAGAACTGTGTTCAGAAGGCTGTGGTGGGATGATTTTATTATTCGTGGGAAGTACTTTTATAAGTACTGCCACTTTCATAAGTGTATTTTTCATGCCAGGTCAACTCCAAACTATAACTTATGGAAGAAATATATGTAATAAAAATCGGTATATTTTTTCTTTTTAATAATTTATAATCCTAATGGCAGTTAAATCCCATTAACAAAAGTACTATCAATTAAATATTACAATGTAGCTTTTCTGCATTTTAAGTTTTTTTCAAATTTTTGATTTGCAACATCTTCTTAAGACTTAAGTCAAAACAAATTATTATAGCTATCCATTTTCCAACTGAAAATCATACCCCTTTCAAAAAGTTTGGAGTATAAAGGAAGATATGGAAGATATAAAATAGAACGTATCATTAAACAGTTCAGAAATTATAAATTACCAAGAATAATTAGTAAATTAAAAATTCGGTAATTTTATCGAATACCGGTGTCGTTGATTATCTGTTTTTTGTTGTCAATATAAGAATACTAATTGATAAATGCGTCGAACGGAAAGGATAAGATAAGAATAATTTTACTCATCCCAATGACATTAATTCAGCTAGGTATTTGTATCTAACCTACTGGATTGGTGGTCTAGAGGTGAACGCTTCTTCGCAAATCAGCTAATTTCGAAGTCGAGAGTTCTAAGGTTCAAATCCTAGTAAAGGCGGTTACTCTTATACGGATTTGAATACTAAATCGAGGATACCGTTGTTCTTTGGTGATTGGGTTTTTAATTAACCGCACATCTCAGAAATGGTTGACCTAAGACTGTACAAAACTACGAACCATTTATACTCATACATATCATCCTCTGAAGTGATACCTGACGATGGTTCCGGATACTAAACAGATAAAAGGTACTTGTATCTATTGCCGATTACCTAAAACTGGCCTGTGCGTTTATTGTGAAAGTAGTTTAATTCGCTAGCAATGTTTAACATGAGTGTTTGAAATTTGCCGATTAATGAACACGATACCTTTGGGGTTTCTGCAAATGCGTGCCATTCTGTTGGGATTGTTGAAATGGATATGCTATACGTCTTTACGAAACTGTTGATGTGTGGAGTTGCAACAAATGTACTTGTCGGTCGAAAGTCAATATGAGTGTCAGTAGGGGAATGAAAAATCGAAACTCAGCTTCATGACCGTTATACGTTTTTGAAATATTTGGGACATTCCAACTATCAAGTGTTGTTTTTGCTGAATCGGGTATGGGTCCGAATACGACTGCAATAATTCCATTAGAGAACTGGGTGTTGACTATATTTAGCAGCAGATGTACAATAAAAGTGGAGGAAAACTTACAGTCGTTGAGATCGATGAAACGCTGTTCTTGAAGCGCAAAATTCATGCTGGTCACGTCTACCTACAACAATAGGTTTTCAACGCCATTTGGCGTAAGAAAGATGAGAGTGAAAGTTGCCGAGACATCGATTCAAACCCTGTTCAATACTATCAACGACAACATTAATGACGGGAGATATTGTTCTCGAAATCCTGGCGTGCACCGAAAAAGAGAGGCATATATTGTGAATCATATTTATCATTTCGTCGATCCTCAGAACGGTAAAGTCAGAGGGTACTACCAGGCACCACTTGGAATCCTACTTCACCAAACTCGTGAGGTGTCGCAAGATAGTGGACGAGAACCCGTTAACAGAAAATATTCGATTCAATAAAGGACCTAAGTGCCGAAGTCACCATGTAGCAATCAATAAATTTTCCATGATCTTTCCATATTGAAATAATGCAGTAGCCCGTAAATTAACAATAAATAAAAAAATTCGTTCGAAAAAGCCATCGATTTAAAGGGAAAAATTAGTGGCGCCGATACTGGATAAAAGCATTAAAAATTCTTCTTTATACATTTATATTTGCAGATCTGCAATATTTATAAAAGAAATGTGTTTCATTTATTCCTAAAAAATAAAATACCTCCCTGCGTCAATTAAGAAAGAAACCAAATTGTTTTTTTTTTTTTATAAAGTAAAATAATTCGGTGTATGAAAAAGAGCTTAAATGTTTACTTACACTTTGTTATACAACCCGTACCTAAAATGCAGAAAAATGTTTTTGAATATTTTCTGTTTCTTATTTTAGCCTTTTTTGAAAAGGATGTTACGTTTAGAAAAAAATTTACTTATCAAATTTCTTAAGCTTAACAATATATATGTTTTTGGAAAAATGTTTCTCAAAATTTACTCTATTTAATTTTTATTATTCAAAGCCGGGAAGGTCATACAAAAAATACATTTTTATTTATTAAAAGTAGTTAAAAATTATTTTAAATTATTAAGGTAGTTTAAAATTACCTTGCAAAATCCTTTGATTTACAAAAATTTTTATAAACTTTTGTAAACTGTTTTAGAGAAACATTTATTTCATTTGTAGAAGACTGATTATGAATATATTAATATAAAATCAATCTTTTTTATCCTGTTGCTTGTGTATGGATATATATAATTTTTTTTTTAATTTGACAATTACATTTTAGAAGAGATGTGATGTATGAATATAATAAAATTAAACAAAATTTTAAATGATTTCAAATAAAAAATATAATAAAAGTATAAAAATATAACTATGAGTGTATAATATAATTATATAGTAATAATGCTCAGAATTTAAGTACGCACAAAAACATTCACAAATACAGCCGCTAGTCTACATTTAGCTATAAAATTATGATTTTAATTTATGAGGGTGTATTAGGGAGACAGTTTTGTTGAGATAGTATTATTAAAGAATATTACGGTCAACGATTATTAGTATGTTATTCTCGCTTCACAGTGGTGGTCTATAAAATGTACTATGATTACAGTTTACCGGTAAAATACACGGTTATTTACGTCAACTTATGTTTTAACGATTTTTAAAGAAAGAAAATTTTCGACCACCACAGGTGTAAACTAAGAAAATGTTTCAACATCTAATTTCGCAATCTCAGTTTTTCTGACCGCTGTTATACACTTACGTTTTACTAATAATAATGGTTATTGTGTCATGTACATAATACTAAGACCTCTTTATTTTACAGAAAAATACAGGCGGTTTAACTTTTTTTATTTTTCGTTTTTTGTTTTTATATTAGTCGAAGCAAACTGATCTTTACTGGTTTTTGACGTGTTTTATTATAAAGAATATTTATGTGACTTTAATTTGCACTTAACTTGACAATAAAATCTTATGAAATAAAAGGTTATTGTATAGTCTTTATTCATTCAGTTTTTTGTTTTATTTCCAGACTTGTTTTACAATATGAAATAAGGTAAAAATTATGTGTAGTTATTGAAGCTGTTTTTTTAAATGATGAAAAGTTTGATGAAGAACTTTCTAAATATTTGAAAATTCCTAAATCAAAATCAATTTATCTTTAAACAATTCAGGTAAAGAAAAATTAAGGAAACTCATTAAACAGGGAAATTTATCGTTTTCAATTAACCTGTCTGAAATGTTAATCTAAGGGTGAAGAAGTAATTCATCACTAAAACATCTTGTACTAAAAAATTTATATTTTAACTAGAATTGTACCAAATAAGTTATATTTTAGTTAGAATTGTACCAAAATATCCAACCACAGCTTGAAAATAACAAAATAAATGCATACAACTATACACTGCCTTAAAACTCAAGGACTCCATGATTGACTTTAAATGCACATGACTCAAAACATTAAATGCACTAAATATTTCATAAAAATCCCTTTCGGAACGCCGGAAGGCGGAGGTATACTTCACCGGTGCTAAGTAGGAGATAAAAAAAATTACCAAAATTAATAAAAACTTCAAATTTACTCAATATAACAACGGTTGCTTGTGAAAAAAGTTATCAAAAATTGTTTCAAACAAAAGTTTTAGGTAATGTTTAGAGGACTAACGATCAGTTTAAAATGATTCGATACTGGGCCTATTAAGGGAGGTATGATTCTTTTTTGACTTCAAAATCCTATTTTCCATAGAATAATAGTAGAACTATAAACGAATTCGTTATTTTACTTTATAAGAAAGTTATAGAGATATTTTTTTTTTCGAATAAGTCTCTCCATTTCCACTCGCATGGTACGGTTTTGGCCGTTAATGACAAGTGATTGGCACAAAATTACGGCAATTATCGTGTCCAGAAGAAAGTGAAATATATATATAAACGTTTGAGCTGACGGTAGTTTTGAGATCTGGGGAATTTGAAACGTGAATATATGTGGTATATATGTGAATATATGTATCGTGGTATCCATTACCATAAGTAGCTTTTCTTATGAAGTTTACCTAAAAATGTAGAAGAATGTTTTAAATATTAAGCATTTTAAATATTCTACACACAGAAAAGTCAAAGTCAAAATTAAGTAGCCCCCTTCGTCGATCGGCAAATATGCAATCGATATTCAGTTTTTTTACACCCACGATAATTTTCTGCACTGCTTTTTAAAACCCTTCCAATTAATGTTTAGTAAAGTAATTTTTGCAAGCAAATGAGTTTTTTAATTTATCACCACAAGAGAAATAACCTGACAAAAAAATTGTAATACTCTTCTAGGACTGGTTGTGTTAAATGAAAGAGATCATGTACATTTTGCGCTAATACTATGCCTAGGAAGGCATAAAAAAATTCGGTTAAAAATATGTAACAAATAAAAAGATAACTTTTTCATTTACCCCAACCCGTAGAGACATTGACTCCAAATTTCACTAACGTTATCTTGATATGATAAATGACTATCGCTTTCCTCAACTTGCTGAAGTCGAAAATTTACCATAAATTTATTGCTACAAGCTTTAAATAGACATTCTGCGGCTGCAAGAACGTCCTATACCCTGTCTTCTCGTTTGGACCTTTTCTTCCTGTTAGGCTCCGGTAACTACCGTTCAGATAATACTTCAGAGGATGAACGAGGATGATATGTATGAGTGTAAATGAAAAGTAGTGTTGTACAGTCCCAGTTCGACCATTTCTGAGATGTGTGGTTAATTGAAACCCAACCACAGAACACCGGTATCCACGATCTAGTATTCAAATCCGTGTAAAAATAACTGGCCTTACTCGGACTTGAACGCTGGAACTCTCGAATTTCAAATCAGCTGATTTGGGAAGACGCGTTCACTACTACACCAACCCGGTGGGTTTTCCCGTCTGGACCTAATCAGTTGTGATTTTATTTTCCTGCTATGCAGCAAGAAGAAACGTTTGTTTAGGATATACCAAAAAATTAAAAAAAAAGTAGGGAGATAATCTTCTTTACAGAGACTCGTGTATATGGGGCAATCTTATGGTTAATCTTTTTTAATATCTCTAGGGGGTGGAGTAGATATTTTTTTGGGGTCAATTCTCTCAAAAGTTTGTAAATATAACCTCACCTTTTGCTAAACTCGGTACAAGTGTGCATAATGACTTAATTTATTTATTGCATATTTAAAAAAATTGTTAAATGTCTTCCTAGACATGGTAGTAGCGCAAGGTCTCCAAATAATTATTAAAACCTATTTTTTTTTTTTTTGTTCATCCAATATAGAAATAATTTCTCTGATATAGAAATATACAAGTTTTCTTACCCTTCAAGAATTTTCATTTTTCACAGAGAAAAAAGAAAACAAGATAAACGAAATTCGAACATAGGTATATTTTTTTATCTAATTATAAAAACGGTTAATAATTTATCAAATAGAAAGTTTATTTTTATAATTATTTAAAATTATCTTCCCCTTATTAAAATTGAATATAAATTTTAAATAATGTATCGTTTATTTATTTACATTAAAATAAATTTATTTATCTTTATATAAATACAAAAGTGAATATATATGTATCGCCGATATATATATTCAAGAGCAGTAAGAAATTGCAATACAAATTACATAGAATGTTTGCATAAATCTATAATCTTTAAATAGAATGAAGAGGCAAACACATCGCGATGTACAACGGCAAGTTTATGTAGTTAGCAAATAAATATTTTCCGATGGTTGTTTAAAATTGCCTATAAATAGGATAGGTAGCTTTGAATTACATTGCATTGAATTAAAATTAATAACGTATAGGAGAAATAAAGATTATTTATTTAGCTTATTCAAAGATTTTTGCAATATTATAGGTATACGATAACTTTTTTTGAATTATATCTCCGAGCTTTAGTTACTAGGAGTAAAATATATTTGATTGGAAATTTACCTACTTTAAAATTATTTAAATGGTTTTTAGTTAAACTGATATTATTTATAAATCTAAATCTCCTGGTGCTTTGCATAAATAGAGTTACGAAGATTTATCTATGATATGTTAATCATTCAAATCGATAATAAAATGCAGTTTTTATAAATTTATTAAAAGTAACTAGCTACAGAAAAACTATCTCCACCATCCCTGGAAATATTGGCCCCAAACTTTTGCCAACAAATCAGACCCGTATATACGAGGTTCGGTGCCAAATTTCATTAAGAATAGGTTTATCCAACCAAAGGTTATTAAGCTTTAACATGCCAGCACAGTACACACGTAAATACGTAAGTTACCCTCACATTATTGTTTCTTTTGTTGGGGTCCCTGGATCACGAAACATACTTTCCTTTTTGTAACATATCTCTGAATTTATAAACTACGCATATTACTTAGGTAACATGCTGTATGTAATATCACATAGTAGAAAAAATGTTTCTCCGTGAAAATATTACATGGTAAATATTGTAAATATTATTATGGTAAATTTTCAGAATTTTAAAGCTTTTCTTTGTAATAAAATCAAAACACAATATAACTTTTGATAAATCACATAACTTGTTCGTTTGAGAAGGATAATCGTTCAAATGAATGAATTGTTCGTACGCTGCATGCAGCCATTGTTCGTGCATCATCATTGGTCCGTTCTGAGCCAATAGCAGCTAAAATAAAAAATGTGAGAACATATAACAAACAAACCTACGCACCATCTTTTTTTATGGAAAAAAAATTGGAAAAAACATTTTTTATGGAAAAAACATTTAATAATACGCGTGTCTACATGCATGTGCGTATGATTTCTCTAAAATCAAGCTTATTCCACGTACAATTCATACTTTTAGTTATTTAGATTTAATTAAATTTTTAAAACAGCTATTTAGTCATGGAAAACGACAATAATTATTTTGTGGCACTCTAAATTTAAAATCTAATTATTAATCTGAATCATGGAAATTGATAACGGCTCAGCAATCTGATAAGTAACCTTGTATTTTACCTGTATTTTATTTTACATTATTTATATAATTATAATTATACAGTATTATTTTTAAATGTATAATTTTTTTTAATACCACAATTATTATATTTTATGCAATCTAAGCAGAACTAAATAAAACAACTTGTCAAGATGAGAAGATGAGTAGCAATCATGAATTAATTTTAGGCTTAGTGTTTCCTGTGCCTCATCTTTGGTCTATGTTTGGACTCAATTTTACTAGATAAGTAATTTAAGTAACTGAAACTTATGCAGTAGTACTTAATTTAAAGATTAACAAAAAAAAATAAAGAAGTACGAAGTACACACGATAATAAAATGAAGGAAAGAGAATGTGAATGGGTAAAGAGGAAATATTAATATCTAAAATAAATAAGAATATGGATGTTATAATTCATTTTAAATTACTTGATGCATTACAAAGAATAGGATCAAGAATTTATTAAAGTAAATCTTAAGGAGTGTCAATTAAAAAAATAACATTCGTTTTTTTACTTTTCCTTCTTTTTTTGGCTGTTTTAGTTAACTGCAATTGAAAGAAGTAATAAGTTAACTTTAATGGCTACAGATTCTGCGTCCATATTTATCAATTAGAATGATAATAGGTCCTGGTAACCGGACAAGTTGACAGAAAGACTGGTCACCAAGACTACATTTGACCGACAACAACCGGGTCTCTATCTCACTCTAACGCACACGCACACACATACACACAATTCTTTTTAAATAAGAAGCCAAAGCAAAGTATCTCAATTTTCAACTTATTTTTGCTAATTTAAGTGAATATAAAATAATATAACCGTGTATGGTATTAAAGTATTTCTTAATTGATATTATAAATTAAAGTATATTTTAAAAATAAAAACATTAGTATTTTTATATTAATTCATTTCTTATAAAAAAGTCAAGTATAGAGAAAAGATTATACATTTTTATAATTAAATTACTATTAAATACAAACAAGAAAACACAAATGAAATAAAACCACAAAAAAGGAAGACTTCAAACGTTTATACATAATGGATTCGTATAAATTGTTAAACCTCATGAAAAACCGCAAAATTATTTAACTTAATATAAAGTCAACAATTATACGTTTGAAAACTTTGCTTATCAATACAAATTATAATGTAGATGTCATTCATTATTATAAGTAATATTAAAAGTAAAACAGCAAAATTATAATTTTTAATTTAGACCAGATTATTTTGAAGTACGTTTTAATAAATACTAAAGTTTCCAGCAATGTAACCATAGACAAAGCGCTTAAAATATGACAGAAAATTACTTAAATAAAGAATTGGAAGTTCGATTCGATTGTAATCAACAAACAATACTTACGCAAAACTATAAAATTAATATTTCCATCGATGTATAAAATAAAGAAATATTTTTTGTAGATAAAAAATAGGAGAAATTTTTCTACAAATACCTCCAACTCAGATTGTCTTTTATCATATCTTGCTCTTTGTAAGGGTGGCACATGAGATCACAGCAAGTGAAAGCTGAATTCATGCTTTTGATCAGCAGAAACGATAAAAACAAAAATTGTTTTAACCCACCGTCTTGGTCTAGTGATAAACGTCGACATCGTAAATCAGCTGATTTTGAAGTTGAAGTTCTCAGGTCTAAATTCTAATAAAGGTAGTTGCTTTTATTCGGATTTGAATACTAGATAGTGAATTCGGTTGTTCTTTGGTGGTTGGGTTTCATTTAACGACACATTTCAGGAATGGTCGGCCTGAGTTTGTTCATGTATTCACATTTACCAGTACA
Organism: Lycorma delicatula; assembly: GCF_047948215.1. Classification (NCBI taxonomy): domain Eukaryota; kingdom Metazoa; phylum Arthropoda; class Insecta; order Hemiptera; family Fulgoridae; genus Lycorma; species Lycorma delicatula. Next base: position 49,134,899 of record NC_134464.1, on the reverse strand, counting down.
GTTACACTACGCTGATAATTCACAACTGGCTGGCTTTAATTATTGATGCGTGATTTAGTAACAGTTATTTTATTGGAAAAAATATTAATTTTGTATTCTTTGTTAAGGATTACTTATTATAAATATTATTTAATTTTAAATTATTTTCTCATTACCTACTGATACATTTAACAAGAACAAATAAAAAATAATAATAGTCGGAACCATATGGTATATCTTTTATATATCGTTCCGACTATTATTATTTTTTATTTGTTCTTGTTAAATGTATCAGTAGGTAATGAGAAAATAATTTAAAATTAAATAATATTTATAATAAGTAATCCTTAAAGATGTTGTAACAAATATTTTGAAAGAATTAAATCTCCTGAAAGAAATTTTAAGTAATTTACGAAGGTACTCAAGTCAATATAAAGACTCAGTCTTTATATTTGTTTAATTAATTCTTTTTTATAATTTTTATATGATACTGTTTGACATCTAAATTCCGTCCTAGAAATTTCAGTACGAGTGAAATTTTGCCGTAAACGAAGCATTTTAGGATTTATGATCCTCTTTTCCAGTATGGATCCAATGATCCAGTATTTTCACGAGTACTAAGCTGCAAATTCATATATATTGCTGTATGTAAAAATATTTTACCCGTGAATGTTGTTTAACAAACTATATTTAATTTATCTATAAAACTGAAATTTGTGTATTACAGGAAATAAAAATAATTAATTGAGGAGTTAACTGACTAAATTTGTTTTATCTCAGTAAGTTTGATCAAAATGTTTGTATTTATGTTTTTCATTCTCCTATTGTTATTGTATAATTTATTTCCTTACTTACTGTGTGAAAAATTTTAACTTACGTCAGGCTAAACACTGTGTACAAAAGTTTTTTAAATAGTTTTTAAATATGTATGTACGAGGTGAAGATTCACCTCATCCAGTTCAGGAAAGGAATTTCTCATACATTAAATATTTCCATTTGCATTTGTTTTCACTAAGCCAAATAGTCACAAAGCCAAAGTGACTATCTAATTAAGGCCCATTATTAAAATAAATTTATTGAAAATTAGAGAACGAATTTAAATAAGCTACGAAAAGATAAAGATAACTAATAATAAAAAAAAATTTCTTAAGTATTTATTTTTGTTTTTCTTGTACGTCTTACGCTCGCAAAGATCTCGGATCAGAAATTACATTTAGGAACTAAATATAACTAATTAATTGTTATTAAATAATGTAACAAATTCCAAAAAGAAAAAATATTCTCAAGAATAAAAAAAATCCAGTGGCGTGTTGGTATAGAAAAATAAAAATTAAAATTGTTTCTTATTGTTTTATTCAGTAAATCGAATGTACTGTTGATACAACCATGCAAAACCCACAAACTGCAAATTATGATTTTTGTATATGTCATAGTAATATTAATTCCCTACAAGGTTTTATGCGGTTATTAGCCATTAAGCAAACTTCGTCAAACTTTTTTATGTTTGACGAAAAATGTAGATAAAATTCTAGGACCTATTTCATTCGTTTTTCAGGTCAAAAACTATAAGAAATCACTAATTCTGCTCCTTAATTGACGTCCTAGAAATTTCAGTACGAGTGAAATTTTGCCGTAAACGAAGCATTTTAGGACTTATGATCCTCTTTTCCAGTATGGATCCAATGATCCAGTATTTTCACGAGTAGAATAGGTTATTAAAGTCCCGGTTATGAAACTAAGCTGCAAATTCATATATATTGCTGTATGTAAAAATATTTTACCCGTGAATGTTGTTTAACAAACTATATTTAATTTATCTATAAAACTGAAATTTGTATTACAGGAAATAAAAATAATTAATTGTTTTATCTCAGTAAGTTTGATCAAAATGTTTGTATTTATGTTTTTCATTCTCCTATTGTTATTGTATAATTTATTTCCTTACTTACTGTGTGAAAAATTTTAACTTACGTCAGGCTAAACACTGTGTACAAAAGTTTTTTAAATAGTTTTTAAATATGTATGTACGAGGTGAAGATTCACCTCATCCAGGTCAGGAATGGAATTTCTCATACATTAAATATTTCCATTTTCATTTGTTTTCACTAAGCCAAATAGTCACAAAGCCAAAGTGACTATCTAATTAAGGCCCATTATTAAAATAAATTGTTTTATTTCAATGGTTTTCAATCTACAAATACTTGCGTCAGAATTGACTGCAGAGTAAACTCCTTCTCTTCCAAGTAGGAGGTGTCCAAGAGAGGGCGAACGCGGCCACTCGTATCATTAATGAGTGGATAATTTCTAGGGGTCTGCAGTTGTCATTGGAAAAAAGTAGGTGTATCGCCTTCACTGGAAGAAGAGTACTGGATCCTATTACTATTTTCATCAATGGTGCATAGTTTGAAATACTTAAGAGTTACCTTCCAGAGGAATTGTAGATACACTGACCATATAAGTAATATATGTAGGAAGGCAATGGTAAAGAGTCTAAACATTATAATGACAACGCAGAATGCCCCTAGAGTTCAAAAGGCAGATTGTTGGTGTCAACGATAGTATCCTCGTTGATGTATGCTGTTCCCGCATGGAGTCACACTATAGATATCAGGCGTAACAAGGAGAAGTTAGCGAGGGTGCATAGGAGAGGGCTCCTAGGTGTGGTGGCCGCGTATAGGACAGTGTCCTATGAAGCCCTTTGTGTTCTCGCCGGAGTACCGCCGATAGACCTCATCGCGAGATATAGAGTCAAAAGATCGAGGGGCAGAGCGGATAAGAGGCCAAAGATGACAATACTACCTGGCAGGAGAGGTGGACTAATAGCGGTGTGAGTCGCTGGACAAGACAACTCATCCCGGAGATCGAACCATGGATAAGAAGAGTTTTGGTGAGATGGATCACTTTTTAACGCAATTTTTCACCGGGCATGGCTCATTTAATAATTACTTAAATAAAGTAGGAAGGAGAACAGAGGCAATCTGCATGTATTGCGAAGAGATCGACGATGCAGAACATACTTTCTTCATATGTGAAAGATGGGCCGCCCTTAGATTTGACATGGCGATCGACGGGATGACTCCCGAAGATATAGTACCTTTTATGACTAATCGGGAATCCAACTGGAAGAAAACTTTTCTTCTCGCAGAAAAACATCGACGAAAGGAGACTGGGTTTTTGATTTAGGTTAGGGAAGGGAGGACAGCCTCAGCGGGGAGGGCCGGCATACCGAGGTGTGTCGGTTCCAATGAGCCGCTGGGGACTCCTGGGGATATAGTTTAGGGAATAATAAAACACAAGATATAGAGAAAAGACCTCGATACCACGTCACGACACTCCAGGTATAGCGTGGTGTCTGAAAGGGGCATATAAAATAAAAGATTACTCTCAAAAAGAGCTACCGGTAGGACGACCTATCATGTGAGTATATAGCTGGTAGGCGGGAAGGCCTATTTGAGTATAAAACCCTCCCCTGGGTGGCGTAATAACAACAAGTCGGTCCGGCCCAGGGGAGCTGAGAGAGAAAAAAAAAAAATAGGTAGATAATTCAAAGTTTGTCTGTTCTGTTACTGAATATTATATTATTATTGGATTATAATTAATAACAAGTCATTGTTAAGGGATTCAAAGATAAGCTACACATCTCAGGAATGGTCGGCCTGATACTGTACAAGATTACACTTCATTCATTCATCCTCTGATAAGTACTATCTTACGGTGGTTCCGGGGGCTACAGAAGAAAAAGATATATATATATATATGCATATTACACACTTCAAAATCAAAGATGCAGCTAAATATGGGTCTCAATTAAAAAAAGTTACAGTAGATATGCGCTGCTTTCTCCTGAATATTTACTCGAAGTTATCAGTAAAAACTTAGAAGAAGATTAAAAGCCAAATATCTATAAGTATTTAAAAATATTATTTTGTAATCAAATAATAGCAAAAAAATTATAAATGGTGTTCAAAATAAATTTATAAAACAATAATCGTGAAGAAATGTAGAATTATTTATGTATAAAATATAGTCGTGAAATAAATTTTTATAAAATTGGATGAAATTCCATTGAAGTAACAGCAACTACTAAGTCATCAGTCACTCCACAATTGTTCAGAATTTCCTTTGAATTGAAGTCTAATTTTGGTCAGCAACGTCGGTAATTCTTACTTTGATCAAGAAACTGACGATGGCGATTGTGATATTGTATGTATTTTTACACTTCGTCATCTTGAGTTGGATGTTGGTTGGCTACCCGTTGAAATATGTAATAACCATTATAGCAATCTTCTTCATTATATGTAATTTATAATAATAAAAAAAAAAATGAAAAAGAATTGAGGCAACTTAAAAAAGCCGTTGTTATAATTGTAGAGTTGTATAGAACACCAAAGTTTTCACTAACTTGTTAAACCTGATTTATAATATATTATAAACGATCTATTTCATATAAATTGTCCAAAAATATATTACAAGTTATATACCCTATGTGTGTGTATGTGTGTGTGCACACACACATATATATATATATGTGTGTGTGTGTGTTTGTGTATGGTGTAAAAGATTGTTTTAAAGTGTTAGAAGTGTGTTAATTTTCTGTTATTAGATGGCTACTTTTAAAGAATTTCTTTTACTATAAAGAAGCAAAAGAAAGATATAAGTGTGTGTGTATAATATATGTGTGTGTGTGTGTGTGAGTGTCCGCCCGCGTGCGCACGCAATACAAAAAAAAAAAACTCAAACGTTCACGTAGTAGCACCTGAATTGAAAGTTTAATATATATATATATTTATGCATACATACTCGTATAAACTAGAATTACATGACAATTTAATACTTAATCAATAGTATACGTATGTACCCATTAACATAATTATAATAAAAAATTTAGTTTATTTTTAATATTTAAAAAGCACATATTAAATTCCCAACAGGATACAAAATGATTTTACTAGGAATTAAATAAGAAAATTGTATAAACCAGCACTAAAATCGTACTGAAAAATATACAAAACCACGTAAGTTTATTTCATATTACAAAGAAAGAAAAAAAACAACGTTTTTTAAAATTTATGCATCCATTCGGTTTGCTCATTATTAGTTGTATTTCAGTGTATTATTTGGATCTTATTTCGAAAGAGGACATTTGTAAATCTTCATTTACTGAATTATAAATATCATTAAGTAAATTATTTACCGATTAACAATATAAAAATGATATTGCTAATGTTTATATTTTCTGTCATTATTGTAATTATGTATCAATCTCTAATATTTATTTCGCTTGCTGTGTGCGCTAATCAGTGGCAGTCAATTTTTTTTACTTTGCAAGTGTTTTCTGTTCTTGTCACTATTTATTATTTTTATCGGATATAGGTTTGATTGGTTTTACCCAACAAGGTACCAAATAAAAAAAATGGTATAAGTTTTATCAAGTAAAAGGAATTTTATAAAATCCTATGTTTTTCATACAGGGTTATGGGTGTCTCTAAGGAGCAGTACGTGGCTGTTATCCAGCAAACTTAAATCGGAAGAATTAAAGGATATACAAGGTTTTAAGTTCTATAACAAAGAATTCGGTGTGAGTAGTGTCACTGTAATTAATTGGGAAAATTTGAAAGCGGGAATGATCTGAACGTGTAAATAGACGAATCTATTTTTCAAGGCGGAAATAAAACATGTGGAGACGGTTTACTTTCACCAATGGGTATTTACAGAGAAATAAAATAATGTTTTTTATATGCGTTTCTCTCTCTCTCTCTCTCTCTCTCTCTCTCTCTCTCTCTATATATATATATATATATATATATATATGTCTCTCAAAAAGAAAGAAGATACGTTACTAAGAGTTACAAAGGAGTATATAAGACCTGGACGAACATAATCTTCGATTACTGGTGTAGTTGCGATGATGTACCTAATCTACATGGTTACGATTAAATACATCAAATTGTTAATCACTCGTTAACTTTTGAAACATTTATGTGTTCATGGTTCCAACCTAACAGTTATACGTGTTCAATCAAATTTTGCAGGATATCACCTTGTTTTGGCCTCCACTGAATATATATATATATATATATATATATATATATATATATATATATATGTATAGGCCTCCAGTGAGGCCTATAACTAAATATTATTTTACTGTTATAACAGCAATTTAGTAAATTTGCCCAATATGACCGATTTTTCTTGCTATATTGATGAATAAATTAGCTACATAATTTTATGTTGTTCTGATATGAAAAGGTCGCTATTTCAATTACCGATTCTTTCTATTATTTTTAAATAGTTCTTGAATACGTTAAATTAAAATTTCTTTTCAAGCTTTTAAATCGTTGTTTGTTATAAAATATTGGTAAATTAAAATATTGTCGATTTTCGTGGAGGATTGGTTGCTCAGTCTTTCATAAAAAATGTCAATTAGGCTTGACATTTTTGACATTTTGACATTTTTTTAGCTTGACAAAGCTACAAAATCTAAATTTATTCCCATAAACAAGCTTTACAAGCTTCTGTAGTTTATAGTAAAACTTTTGCCAATAGTAAAACTTGCTCTTCAGAACTGCATTTAAAAAATAAAACGAAATTAAAATTATGAAAATGAAAATAGAAACAACTAAATACGTAATCTATTGTTAATGATTTTTAACTAGGGTTAAAATCATCTTACAATATTGTAAATATTTCCTGAGACCTGACGAAATTAAGGATCGCATTGGAATCCTTACGTTACCAGTAGTCTAGTAAATTATATAAATATATGTATATATATGTTTACGTTATAATAAATTTACAAAATTTTCACTTGCTCTTTAATTATCCTATATTAGTAATTATTCTGTATTATTTTTAGCTGTCGTTTTTTTTTTTAATTTTTGATATACAACTGCTGGAGGGAAAATCAGTAAAAATCATATTTATCGAATATTACCGTATCAGAAATATTTAATAATCTACCTAGAAAAGCCTGTTAATTGCTTTTATACACTGAAAGAAAGTGACATGTTTTACTTAAAACCACATTTCATTACTTTCCAGTTATCATAGTTAATAAATCAGTTGTAATCTCACGTTCTGAATTTTAAATGACATCAAATTTAATTTCATACATGATCTTAATATAATGTACAATAACAATTTGACATCATTACATCAATTTAACCACTGAAAAACTAAAAATTATTAGAATATATACTGCAAATATTTCATGTCAGATATAAAACATTATAAATATAACTTGTTTTTCATTTCGGTATCAATATATTATACTAGTTACAAGAATAGAGATTTTACATATCTTACATGCAAATATTATATCTATGTTTGTAGCCTAACTCTACATAGAAAGTATTGAACTCCTACAATAGATAAAGGAAAAGAAAAAGATAGAAATAAAATAAACAAGGAGGGTGAAAGAGCGAGAACTGTGATAATATTACGGTGAGGACCACCAACGCCGTCATGCTATGGCATGCTTTAAGATCGGCAACCAAGAGCGCACTCTGCGTGTATTGACAACGAAAATAAACATGTCAAGAAACTTTATACTTATATACATAACCTATACGTAGATATATATACCGAGACACAATCACATACCTTTAAGATTGAGTGAGGGACTCCCAACTCTGTATATTATAATCCACGTATTTTATGTCTTAAGCTTCATGATGCTTATATGTAACCGATGTATGAAGATTAATGGTGTATATGTTGCTTAAATGGCCTTGAAATTACGTTGACGATAATAAAGTTATCTAATTTCAATATAATTATAATGTACTTGTAGATTTATATACCTTCGGTAGACTACATATTCATATAAGTTTCTTTATGTATTGGAATATTCACAAGAGAAAAATATTAAAATAATGTGGATAGTAATATGTAAATAAAATACTTCATCATAAATTAAACGCTTTAGTTTTGTTTTTTCTTACTTAAGCAAAATTGGAACATATACAGAATGTATTACGTTGTAAGAGAAATAATTTAGGAACCTGTTTTACTGATAAAGTTATAATTTCTCATAAACATGCATGTATGTTTATAAGTGCCATAAGTATAGTATAGACGATCTGGATCTGATCTCAATCAGAAATGACTAAAAAAAATGACAATCTTTAAAAGTAACAAGTAATTTATGTCATACTTACAAAGGAACATTAAGACTAAAATAGTTCCCATTGTCTTCGTCATTGTGCCAAAGTAAAGTTGCATATAAACATATTAAACCGGCCGAAGTAAAAGGTTATTAAGCTTTACACCGTCTTGTTTACTACAAAAAAACCTTGTTATAAAATAGACATCATTAATCTCAAAGAAAACGATTCTGAATAATTCGCGCATCATAACCGTTAGAAACACTTAAGAGTAAGAAAACTCTTAACAAAACACTTAATAGTAAGAAAACACTTAACAGCAAAAATAATACATCATTTCCCCTATTTAAAACACTAATTCAGCTCAACAAAGATCATATTTATAAAACTGAAAGACCCAAAGAAGGCTTTGTTTTCGAGTTAATCTATAAAAATATTTAGGTTAAATATTAATGTAAAAATTTGTGATTCGTATTTTACAAACGTAATCACAATGATTCTATGCGCAAATTTATAGAGAAATTAATAAAAAATACTCCAAGAATTACAATTTTAATAATTATATATAAAAATACATTTTTATATATAATTATTAAAATTTTAAGTATGTTGTAAGTATTTTTGGCTAAAGTAACCAAAAATACTTACAACAAAAAATCGTTCTCGATTAACACTAAAATTAGACATTACAAAACTGTGGTTAAACCAGTAATTACTTACGCGAGCGGGACATTATTTAGATTAAATCAGAAAAATAGGACTGAACCTTTGCTTAAAGTTGAACGCAGGATTCTTAGAACCTGCATAAACAAAAAATATAAAGGAAAATCAGTACAGATTATTGCCTAATAAATTTCTGTACGAAAACTTGGAATCCTTAATTGATACTATGAAAAAGAAGCGAATTTCTTTCTGCGCACACTTGTTAAGATTACCGCTGGATAGGATTACTGAAAGAATTATCGATTAATTTTGGTCTTTAAAAACTCCGCCATTATGGATCAAAGAAATTAAAGAAGACATGCAAGAATTAAATTTGACTTATGAAGATTTACTTAATCCGAAAAAATAAATTTGTAATTAAAGATCCGAATACCAACTTTAAAGTAACAACTTTTAATTATACAAAAAGGGTTTATTGAGAAGAGGATCGTAAAGGAAGATCAGTAGGAATGACTAAATATTGGGAGAAAGTAAAAGATAAGAACTTAAAGGCCAAAAGATCGGCAAAAAAAAGACTTGAATTATTCTGAATAAAGTGGTCCTTTGCGGCCTTAAAAGTAAAAAAAAAAATACTTCTTGAATAAATAGTTCCGCTTAAAATTTAACAGTATGTAAATAGTCATTTATCCACTGAGGAACTTGCAAGAGAAAATATATTCAATCTAGAAAATAACTAAGACCTTTTTCTAACCATTCAAATCAAAACAGAGTGTGAAAATTAAAAGTGTGAGGAATGAGAGTGTGAGAAATCAGAGCGTGAGAAACCAGAGCGTGCGTGTGTGGGTTTCTCACACTCGGATTTCTAACACTCTCCGGTGTTAGAATTTTCTTTTTTAAATGAATTTGACACACTGGGAATAGCTTTTTTCTTTATTTTTTATCAAGCTAACACAATTATTAAGACTATCTTTTTCTTAAATTTCAGTTTTTTCAACGTTGAAGATTCTTTTTTCTTCTATTTTTTTTTTACTTTTTCAGTCAGCATTAAATTGTATAAGACGTTTCTTGTAAAACGGTATTTCCAAAGCCTCAAAAATTAGGTTTTTGTAGTTACATTTTTTTTTTTTATTAAGAACCATAACCGTATAACGGCCTAAAACGACCTGATATGAATCGCAGATCATTCCTGATAATAATATAACCGTTCTTAAAAACGCCTCTTAAAAGTAAAGAGTAAATTAGATATCATTTTGCTTCCTCTACTTCCATCAATATAACAGTATACTTACTATAATGTAAATCGTATTCTTTTTTTTTTTTTAAACGGCACCTTCACTCTATCGTTTGTATAATGAATATCATTACTATAGGGATAGTAACTCTAATTTTTGCCGCTTACATTTTGAATGTTTTACATGGATCATACCTATACGACTGGGACCGTTTGTAGGAAACCCGAGCGTGGGAAACCAGAGCGTGTGAAACCCTTGAGTGGGAACCCCGAGTGTGAGGAACCAGAGTGTGAGAAACCAGAGTGTGAGAAACCCGAGTGTGAGAAACCAGAGTGTGAAACCATCGCTTTCGGATGTATGGTTTAGGAAGGCTTAAGAGACATACAGACCGACAAACATTCATTTTTATATATATAGAATAATTTTTATTACATTCAATGGAGGAAATAAAAACAGACAAAAGGTTATAAGCTTACTTTAATTTTTTTTAACCTCCGGGACCACCGTTAGGTATTGCTTCAAAGGATGAGATGAATGACGATTTTTTTAGCACGTGAAAATTCCATGCCTGACTGGGATCGAACCCGGAACCCCCGGATTAAAGGCCGAGACGCTACCACTCACCCTACGGAGGCCGGTAGATTGCATTATGGTGCGCATACGTACTGCAGGGTTAAATATCTGCAATAATTTAATTGTTTGTCAACAGATTTTTACAAATGAGGTTTCATTTGTTCAAAACAAAATTTAATCAAATAAATAATTACAAAGATATTGAAGACAAAATAATTAAAGACGACCGCCATTTTAAAAGATGACGTTTTCAAAATTTTTTATTTTCTAGAATTAGATACTAGTCTTAGATTTGTCAAATTTAATTAAAGTAAGTTTACTCGTTCCTGAGAAATGTTTTTTTTTTGTTGAAAATCACAAAATTACGTCCAGTAGGAAAAAATGAGACATATATCGATATGAACTTTTTTGTTCATTTCGATGTCCTGAATCAGTACCTGAAATTCGGGGAATACGTTCCGAAGCACTCCGTATAATATCTAATTTATTAATTGTATATTCAAATATTATATATAATTAGACTTCATTGTATTTATCTTTTTCCAAGTTACTTTAAATTGTTATTTGTGTTTTAAAAAAATTAATACGTTAATTTACCACAGAAGATATGAAACTGAAAGTGTAATTTTGTAGCGGATGATAGAAAAATATCATATCTGGGAAGCGCTAACAGTCTTTAATCACTGATCATAATTATGAAGATATGGTTCAGATAAAATACTTTTTAAGTGATAATTATTTAGCTGTTTATTCACACGAAATCCTAAGCCTCAAACATAGTCATAATTTGAAATACTCAAATTTATTGAATAGTGTTACTGAAAAAATTTTTTTGTAAAAAAACTTTAACGAACCTTAATTTAAAAGACCATTGCAAATCCGGTTGTATTGTTAGTGAAGAATACAGTTAAATCACGTTAAGAAGAAATATTCAATAAAATAATAAATAATAAGAATACACAGATTAAATCGATTAACCGATCGATACACAATTTGTAATACAATACGATAAGAAGAAGTTTTATAACCTATAGGTATAGATATAGATATATTAATAACTATTATTAAATGAGAAAGCAATTACGTTTGGAATACAAAGATCAAAGAAAACGACAAAAAAAATATTAATAACAATAAATTACAATAATATATCAGAAGATAGAATTATTTAATAACTAGTAGCAGAAATATGGCTTCTAGTTCATAAACGATTAAGAAACAAGAAATAAACTGGAAACTTGCTGCAGACATTGAGAATTAAATGCATCCAAAAGATGTGTATAAAAGAATAAGAAATTATCATTTATTTTATAAAATGATATATTATACTTTATATTATAAAACTACATTCATGATTAATTGCATCTAAGTATATACTAATAAATAAAAAATAAAATGGTGTTGATGGTAGAGTACGTATAATCTATTAACAATGCTTTTATAAAAGCAAACCGAGTAAAGAGATAACATTAAAATAAAAAAAATAAAAGAAAAGAAAAAGACAACAGGTATAGTACATTATACGAATACAATTCGTTCATAAAAACAGTAAAATGCTTTCCTATTCTAATAATATGTAGAAGGCTTATGACAAATTGTTAGATGAAAGACTGTATTATTAGTAATCGCATTAAAATTGTCTATAAATATGAAAGAGATCTGTAGTTAAAAGTTTAACGCTCAACAGGATTTTACATAAGCAGAATTACGTTATGTTTTCTTTCTCACTCTTTTGCTCTCATTTTTATTTCTTTAAGTAGTAAATTTATTACAGTAATGCAGGATATTTAAGATTATGTTTTACAATGAAGTTTACTATTATTATATGTTTTGATCACTATCCGGCGTTTGGGTTGGATTTCCTGAGCCCGTACGCTGCTGAAGGTGCCAGTGATTGTCTGATGTCATCAATAAGACGCTTCCATGCATCGCGATCCATGCTTATAATCCTAGTCTCATTAAGGTTTAGCCTGCGGTTTTTTATATTATCATCAATCTGCTTGATTCACGTTTTCTTTGGTGCTGTACTCTCCAATAGGTGGGTCGTTCATTTCAGAGGAATTTGTATGGCAGTAGGTTTCCACTTATTCTGCAGACATGGCCAAACCTTCGCAGTCTTTGTTTTTCGATCTGTTCCTCGGTTGTTAGCAGTTGGTCGCAGCGATGTCGGATATCCTCATTTCGGATGTGATCGCTAAGTGAGACTCTGATGATCTGGTTTAGGCGTCGTATTTGGAACACTTCAAATTTGCTCAAGTCTATCTTGAGTAGTGTCCACGTTTCTGCTCCATGCAATGAAATTGGCACGATCAGGGTCCGGAAAAGAGGAAATCGAGTCTGTTGTTTTGTTTCCAGAAGAACCACTTCAGGGAAACAAATGCTGCGGTTGCTTGACCAATTCGAATGTGGATTTCCGCCGTAGTTGCTACTTTATATTCCTAGATCAGTGAGGCCAAATATTTGAATTCGTACACTTGTTTAGTTTGAACACCATTCAATTGGAATATGGCACATGAACCGTTTGTTGTAGTACATGAAAGTGTTAACTGAGAATTTACACAATACAATTTTTTTGAGAAATTTATTTTTACAGTTGGTCGCTAAAAGGATTGCGACCATAAGTAAAATTTTTGGCTAAGAGTAACATGTCAGGAGACCATCCAAAGATAACCCACTTGAAATACAATAATAATATGCAACACCTTTCATGACACAAACGAAGTAATAACAAAAATAAAGATAACAAATAACAGAATCACAAAACGTTAAATTTACCCACGTAAAGTCTCAAGCATTAAACTCAATTTTCAGCAGAGAATCAGGCCGAATATGAGTCAACTACCCTTCAACATAAGCTCACTCGTCTAATCTAATGGTTAACTCGTCGTCATAAATCAGTTGTTTAACAGCTGATTTTCGAAATCGAAGTACCTAACGTTCAAATCCTAGTAAACGTTTTTGGCTATTATTCGAATTTAAATATTAGACAGCGGTTCCAGTGTACTTTGGTATTTGATATTTAATTAACCACACGTCTCAGGAATGGTCGGCCTGAGTCTATAGAAATCTAACCTTGTTTGCATATCATACATATGTCATCCTCATCTCCTTGGGCCAAAGAAGAGTTGTTTATTGTCCAAAGTTGAACAGATTGAAAAGTACATATTAGGAAAAAACACAATATATAAATATACAGAAAAGTGTTTATTCTAATGTAAATATATGGCGTGTATCAAAAAGAATGACCCGATGTAAAAACCATATATCTATACAACTACACAAGGTCAGTGAATGAAATTTGTAGTATTTCAAGGTATGCGCCCTAGAGTTTCAAATACTAGTATTCTAGTATTGCAAGCCGCCAGCTTGCAATACTAGAATTCGAACCTAACCTCAGTTGTAAACAATATGGCGTTTAAGCAAAAGAAGGTGTTTTGTGTTGTAAATTTTTGTAATTTTTTTGTGTTTCCAAAATCAAAAAAGTTAACATTTTGAAAAGATTCTAAAGTTCTGCTTCTTCATTTCAGGATTGTAAAAATTTGAAAATATGTAAATTATATTTAACTGTTTCTATCCTTTAAATTTTTAAATCCCTTTTTGGAGGAATAGGTTGCGTGTGTTTAATTTTTAAATGCCGCATCAAAATATCTGAACAACTTAATCAAAAATGGATTTCAATCCACAAGTATTTATCAAGAAAGAATTTTTTTGCAAAGGATAAGTTTATTTTTAATCAACAAATAAAAAAACGAATTATTTAAATTATTGATTCCCAAAGTGGTCCAGGTGGACCCCCAGGGGGTCCACGGAGGTCTACGTTGGCGTGACAAAAAAATGGGGGTTTACAATTCGTAAGCGGGGGTCCACGAAAGATAGTGAAGAACTAAAATTTTGGCTTGACTTTGCGTATAAATCTAGGCAGATAATGTTTTGAGAAGCTCAGCGACTGTTAATTGTAAAAACTTGCATATTCCATATTCAGTACAACGAACGTGTCGAGACTTGCAAAGCGCCGCCGCCGCCCGCAACGCTTGTTCAGACGTGCAAAGGGACGAAATCCGACTTGTGGTGTGTGTGCTAGCAATGTTGCATGAACTTGTTTGATTCTTCACTAATATAAATACGATTGCCAAGGATAAACGTTACTCATTTGTTTCCGGAATTTCGAAAAGAAAAATAAAGTGAATAGATGTTAACGTTTGTCAGTGTCGGAAAAAGTAGTAAGTACTTACCTGCAGGGGATCCACCGGAACCAGCAAAATTTTGAAAGTGGTCTATGAGAAAAATAAGTTTGGGAACCTCTGATTTAAATAATAGTTTCCACTTACCAACAATCTTTAATAGCAATGTTCGAGCGCTTTCGGATTATTAATCCATCCTCAGGAACAATGTTGTGTTATACATTATAATTATTTACTTACAAATATTTAGTTTAGTAGAATTAATGATATATGAAGTTTATGTATTAATACTAACGGGTCATGCTTAATAAAATTAAAATAAAAAACAGCCATAATATTGGAATTGTATTTAGTAAACATTCTGCTAAAACATATCACAACTATAGGGGAAGATGGCCAAAAAATTCATTAATTCTTTTAAAAGCCCAATAAAGCCAAAACCTGAACATCTAAAAAACCGGAAAGCAGCAGAAGACATAGTAAAACCATACAATAGAACGTAAAATTGAATACATCTCCAGCTACAACCACCAAAAATGATGATATTCCGTGTTAGCAAGGATACTAATTCTATTAAAATCAGTTACTGAACGTGTAGACAAAAGAAGAAGATTCTTCGGTGGTAGAACCCTACCACCGAGCTTAATTTAATTTTTTTTTATAAATTTTTCTTTGTTTTTTACGTACGTCATTGTTTTTTTTTTTTTTTTTTTTTTTTGCTTGATGATATCATTACATGATATTTTGCTTGTGTGTGGGATATGGAAATGGAATTTTGTAGCCTATTGAAAAACGCCATGCTTGATCGGGATTCGAACCCGGGATCTCCAGGCTCTTTTATCGTTTATATTAGTGCTGAAGTTTTTTTTTATAGTTTATCTAATAAAATAATATTTATATTATAAAGCAATGATACATTTTTTGTCCTTTTTGGGAGTTATATTTTCAGAAAACAAGATTCGGGATTTTGAAATCAAAAATTTTTTCGTTCAGGTAAAAAGGTTGTTCAGAACATTTTGTTAAGTTAAATTATTTCTAAAGATATTTAATTGACGTAGACTAGATAATTAATATTAAAAAAGTAATACCTTATTTTACGTAATGAATTTTTTTATGAAGATTTACCATTATTCATAAATGATTTATTATTAATAATAATAATAATGATAATTCAAAATGATAATTAAAATTTTATGAAGTAATTAAAATAATTTAAAAGACAGATATATGTATTTATGATTAATGACTAGTATTAAAGCAGTTATATTAGTTGCTAGGTAACTGAAATTCAATTATTATTTCATACAGACAACTAACTAAATGATAGACAGATAATATGCATTCCTTAACTCAATTAACATGTAATATAACCTTTCTGGGGTGTTAACTGATGATCTATGCCATATTTTTATGTACTTACATTCATGGACTAGTGCATATAAACATACTGAGAAATACAAATCAATTTATTAATAATTTTATGTCGTAATTATGTCAAATATTTTTTATCTGTATCGTATCATGTACTGACTTTCTCCGTAGTCGTTATAACCTATTGATTTTCTAAAAGTAATTTTTCTTCATATTGCTGGTAAGATGGATAGCAAATATCGAACATAAGAAAATGTAAGTAATGTTTTAGTTTCAAGATGATTTTTATAAAAATCATTTTTAAAAGATATATTACATTGAGCATAAACAGTTACAAACGTAATGAACATTTTCCTGGATTTACGTAGGATATACAATTTTAAACAAAAGCTATTTATTACTCCGGGTAATTTATAAAATACTGCATTTAAGGTTAAAATACTGCACAAATTTAAGGTTAAGGTAAAGTTAAGGTCTCATTTCATAGAAAAACAGACAAGTTTATCACCCACCATTCACTTTATTTCGATATGGCTTTCGCATTAGAAATTGCGAAAGACATCCCATCTGAAGTCGATTTCATTTCAGACTGTAGCCAGCAATTCAGGTGTTACCGCTGCAGCTACGGCGTTAATCCGAAGTCTTAGCTCAACAAGATCAGCAACCAAAGGCGGTACATAAACCCGGTATTTAATAAAACACCACAAGAAAGAATCTAGCGGGTTCAAATTTGGAGAGCGAGGTGGCCATGCAATTTGATTTTCATGACCAGTCCACTAACCTGGGAATCAAGTATCAAGAAAATTTTGGACTTCTATCATAAATTTGCTACAAAGTTTCATGAGAGTTTTCGCCACCCCGTGTTCGGCAGTTACGGGTGTTCATTTTGCCACTGATGTGAATAAATATAAGTTGCAATAATAATGTACAAGATGTCATAAAGTTGCATTTTTCAGTGATATGAAAACTGTCTAAAAATGTATCGTTGTCTGCAATTCTACATAAACCATTCTACATAATCTACCATTTCTACATAAACTGTAGCCGAGCAACTTTGTCATCATCAGTAATGTGTTGGACAATGGTTAGTTTGTATGGCTTCAATCGTTTAGCGCGTATACGTGTCGTTACGGATACGTGGGCATCCTGCTGAATTTGAATGTTTGACAGAACAACTTGTCACAACGAAGGTATGGTGCCAAGCGTAAATTGTAAGCATACTAGGAGGCTTCCTAGTATGCTTACAATTTACGTAGAGTCCCTACCGTACTCTCTACGAAAAATTACATTAAACAGCAGTGGCTGACTGCAAATCGTGAACCAAAACACACAGCGAGCAGATTCCGCACCAGTAAATCCATTTTTAACAACACTAGTGGCTGAATTTGGTACTACTGGAACTACGTGAGTCAAAACTTGATGAGTTTTGTTATGAAATGAAACGAAACCTCAACCAAGTCTGTAAATTGTCTAAATAAACTTTTACATGCTTTTAAAGTTGTGAAGACCTTTTTGAATCATCCGATAATCTAAAAATTATTTGCTAACCAATTACTTTAACAAACCAAAACAATTTAAAAAATAATTTTTGTAAGTAGTTTAATTCAATACTTTTTCAGTTGTCTTTCAAAAAACTTATGTTACTGATGCTGCTCGTTTTTACCCCTGTATCAGGTACTGATATTGTCTTTTTTTCAGTTAGAAGATACAGGGAAAAATTCGATTATATTAAACAATGTTGTCAAACGTGTGTTAGACTTGAATTGTGTGTCCATTAAGTATATTTTAATGTATTGTTGTATTCTTTATATATTTCATAATGCTGAATTATTTCATTTTAAATCACAATAATGTATTTCTAAAATCTCAAAAGCGGTATCAGCCACGAATGATGGTTACAAAGAAAACTGAGAAAGTTTTGAAGTAATTCATTAATAATAATTTATTATAAAATTTGGTTCAGTTTGTCGTAAAAAAAATCTTTTATGCTGATAGGATTCAAAAAAAGGGTAAAAAAGTGTTAGGCAGGTAGGAACATTTAACAAAACCTAGTAAATGGACCAAAAAATAACTAATATAAAGTGTATCATAATGTATATTTTTTCCCAATCTAATCTCATCCTTATTTATGTTTATTAATGGAAAAAACTAAGCATGATAGCCAGAAAGGTGTAATTTTAACAAAACTCATACGTATAATTATATTAAGACTAATTTTTGTTATTAGCAACCCGCCTGTTTTGATTGTCTCCGTTGAATTTAATTTTAAACTAATCATTTAATTTCGACGTAATTGTTACATCTTTAATACGTGATGAATTTTAATATTTATATATTCTTCTGAGTCGATTACTAAAATTTCTTTTTCTTTAAATTTCAGTTCTGAATTTCCGTGATTTTTTTTTACATTTTCACAATTTATTTTTGCAAATATTAAATTAACAATTTTTATATTAGTTGCATATATTAAATTAAAAATTACAAAAAAAGTTATTTATTTTTATTAATTATGCAAATATGTTTAATTTTAAAGATTTTAAGAAATTGAAAACCATACTGAGAAAATTTATTCTACCTCAAATTACTTTTGTATTTAAAATAATACATTAGATGACAAAAATTCTGAATTAATTTGAAAAAAATAGGTTTTAAAAAAATTTAATTTAATACTAATTTAGAAAAATTAGTACCTTATTTTCAAATTAAAGTGAGTGTAAAAAGTGACAGATAGAAATAAAAAAAAATTCTAATTTTTTTGAGTAAGGATATTTATAAATACTTTTTTAAAAAATTGACAATGGTAATATACTTAGAGATATTTTCTGATAAAATAAAATACATACAGTTAGTAAGGTGTAGAACCTATGTAATATTATAGTCTCTTTCATTTTTTTTTCTTTTTCCTGTTTAGCCTCCGGTAACTACCGTTTAGATAATTCTTCAGAGGATGAATGAGGATGATATGTATGAGTGTAAATGTAGTGTAGTCTTGTACATTCTCAGTTCGACCATTCCTGAGATGTGTGGTTAATTGAAACCCAACCACCAAAGAACACCGGTATCCATTACTGTGTAAAAATAACTGGCTTTACTAGGACTTGAACGCTGGAACTCTCGGCTTCCAAATCAGCTGATTTGGTTAGACGCGTTTGCCACTAGACCAACCCGGTGGGTTAGTCTCTTTAAACTGCTTTTTACTTCCTTGTACGAAGTAAAGGAAATTTTGTAATCGCGAAAAATATCGGTTTTCAGATTTCAACGGAAATATACTATTTTGATTAGTTTCGGCGTGACGTCTGCACGTACGTATCTCTCGTAACTCAAAAACGATTAGCTGTAGAACGTTGAAATTTTGGATTTAAAATTGTTGTAACATCTTGTTGTGTACATTTCCTTTTGATTGCAATCGACTAGACCAAAAGTGTCCAAAAAATCCCAAAATAAAAAAAATTTGGAATTTGGACTTTTTCTTAACTGCAGTAATAAGTCCTCATTGAGTGCTTTCAACGATGTAACTCATTAGTTCCAGAGTTATAGGCAAATAAAATTTTAATTAATGAAATTTTTATCTTACAAGGGGAAGGCATCGGTTCGAATCCGACTTCATCTCCTTTTTTTAACTTCTTTTAAACTTTGATTGAAAAAAAAGTTATTAATGAAATAGAATTGTATGTACTTTCCATTTTAATTATAAAATGTTTATAGAGGTTAATAATTATTAATAATCAATATATTTAAATAAAAAAAGTTGAAAAAAATGAAGTCAAAATCGAACCGATGTGTGCATGGTTACGGTTCTGACACGTTCTAACCTATACCACATTACTACTTAAGACGTAAAAGAAAATTAATATATAAACTATATAAAATGCTGATACGGCCGCCACAAAAAAATGTGATACAATTTGGTGTCCACCACAATGCGATTGTATAACTGTCCACTTTATTAAAGAATTTAAGGTTCGTACATCACTTTCAAATGAAATAAGTTTAAATGAAGTTCAGCAAAAAATATATATTCGTAGTATAAGTAATTTAGTAGGCTTACAAGGAAGTCATGCGGTGTCCACATAAGAATTTTAATAAAAAAATATCTATGTACGATCACACATAAAACAAGATGTTAAGTATTATAAATATCACCCGTACGATTACCCGTATTAATTTTTTAATAATGGATTTCTTTCTTTGGCATTAACAAAGATAGGAACTACTTCGTGATTAAAAAAAAGAGGGATTGCGTGTGTAGGTCCAGAGTGTCCATGTACTCGTTCAACCGTTTCCAATCATTTCGTGTAGTATATATAATTAATATTCGACAATGCATAAATATGAAGTACTACTAATTATTATAAATTGAAGACGATAATGCGATGAAGCGTCACACGTTTTTTTAAATAATTTTTTAATATTAAATTCTTATTTTTATATTATACAATAAATTTTATCAAATCCATAACCTGTATTTTTTTTTTAAATTAAATATTAACAGAAACATCCTATTAAATCCAAACAACTTCGAAAATAGATGTTAATAAATTTGGGGAATGTATTTTAAAGTAATATATATTTAAGTTCTATTCTTCATCAAATTTATCGATTTTGTTAATTCTTTCTGATATTTTTTAGACAAACTTCTTGTGGTGGTCGTTTGTAAGTTTTAATAAAATAGATCTAGTGGTAGATTTTTAAAAACTAAAAAATTACATCTTATTCATATAAAATATGAAGATATCTTTTTTTCATTGTTATTATAGCTTAGTACTGGACTGTTAAAATGTACACTCTGATAACTTTACAATATTAATTTTTATTTAATCGATTTTGCGTGAAAAGTTTACAAAATTGAGAAATTTATTGTTAAAAACACAGATATAGTCAGATTATAGTGATCTTAATACATAATCTACAGCTACAACTTTATCGTTTTTTAAATCAAAAAATTCTTACAAATACAATTTTTTACTCGGGAGACATACAAACAAAATAAAATAAATATAATACTAAAATCAGAATACAGTCCAATTTACTAAAAACGTTATGATGAGCGCTAACAACAAGATAAGACTAGAATACTCTAAAGTTCATATAAATATTTTTTGAAGTATTATTACTTTTACGTATATTTATTCAGTGTATGGCACCAAAACTCAAAATCAATTACAGTCAAAAATTACAAAGTTTTAACAAATTAATATATGCTACTGATTCTGGAGTCGCCACCAGGAAATCTTCAGGATTCCCTTCATAGGCTGTCCTAGGGCAAACTTCTGTGATGTGTTTAACAGTTTGATTTGCACCACACTCGCAAAGGGGCATCGGTGTTTTACCCCATTTATATAGGAAATAGGCGCACCTAACACGCTGAGCTCGTATTGTGTTTAGCGTTGACCATGTCTTACGTGGCAAGTCAAAACCCGACGGCCTTTGAGTAATACATGGGATTTGGTTATACTGCTTTGTGGTCCATTCTTGACGCCAGGCGTCAGTTAAGTTAAATCCTTCGTTTTAATAGATGGCTTTCTAAATCGAAGGCGACCATGATGCCGATGTGCGCAAAGTGGAAGCCGATGCTCCCCATGTTGTTCCACAGAGCTTATGTATAATGTTGTTTCTCGCTTTCAATTTCTCTGCTGTTTTCATTAGGTGCACTTTTACGTATAGAAATCCCTAAACTTTTTCTGCCTCCGGAACCAACGTAAAGTATTACTTCACAGAATGAATGAGGATGATATATATGAATGTAAATGTGTAATCTTGTACAGTCTTAGGTCAACCATTCCTGATGTATGCGGTTAACTGAAACACCTGTACCCACGATCTAGTATTTAAATCCGTATAAAAATAACTGCGTTTACTAGGATTTGAACCTTTGAACTTTTGACAAAATCAAAATTTGCGATGACGAGTTAACTACTAGATCAACCCCGTGGGTTACTCTCACTATTGTTTACCAATAACTCATCGAATAATTTTCTGCTTTCACCCACTATTCACGCTGGAATACTCGTGATGAACTCTTCACTCGTTGTTACCATACGCTTACTGATATTGCCGTCACCGCAACCACGTCAAACCCGGACTTGCGCGAAACAACTCTGTTATCACTTGTTATCACGACTGCACTGAACTCAGCCTCGGAGAACTACTCCCTCTCTCCGCTGGTCCCTTACCATATTTATCTCTGGCCTGCAGAAACAGTACCCGCCTCACCCCTTTAATTGTTAAAGCTTAATAATTCTCTTCGTCCGCGCCTTTATATTTTTCTATAAATTCTTATTCCGGTCCGTTAACCGTTTTTGTCGACCGTAATTCTCGTAAAGTAAAAGATTTTATATTAAATTAGAAAAGTTTACTCAGAAAATTCTGGATATTAAAATATTTTATGATGCTATATGTACAGATTAATTAAATATATTGCCAATAGCGAAATATAAAAATGTTAATTTAATTAATTTTTTGTGTGCCAGAGATTGTATGATGAATTATTTAATGTAAGCAGTTTTTTGTTTTGTATCAAACAATAATTTATGCATTATATTTAAAATTTATTTTTAATCCTACAAAATCTTTGTTTCAAATTGAAAAATAATTTTAAATGACCTTTTCAAAATGCTAAAATAATATATATGTATCAATTTTGACGTGAAATGTTATTATTATTGCTATTACAACTAAATAAATTATGATAGATCTTTAAAAGTATACTTAACGTTTAATATATTAAAAAACCAGTGTTCATACCGCATAAACCACAAAACCTGCTTACAAATGTAGTATATTATATTGTTTTAAAATAATTTTGCGGTCTGCATATTTCATTATTAATTTATTCAACTTTTAAATAAATACCGAAGGCGATAAGCTAACAAAAACCGGTTTTCTATAATATATATTAAATTAAACAAAAATAGAAAATAAAATGAAAAACATCTTGATAATGAGATTTATTACAATAAACAAAAAATAAAAATATATGATTTAAATTTTTAAATCTGCTTCTGTTTCTTTAGAATTATAAACATCTCCGGAAATTCGGGTTTATCTTTTTTTTGTTACATCATGAAATAATCTTAAAATATTACAGCCAAAATCTAAATTTATGTTAGAATATAATTACGGTTCAATTAGTTAGGTTTTAGTGTACATCTTATTAATCCTGTTAAAAAATTTAATTTATTAAATGTAATAAACGTGGAACATTAAAATCTTATATTTCACTGTTATCAACCATGAGCTGTTTTCGAGTCATTATGAAAAATCTGCTCTAACCAGTTGCCGTAATGTTGTAATTTGAAAACAGTGTTTTTATATATAACAAAGCATATTTTACTTAAAAATATTATCTTTATTAATCTCTTGGGTTAACCAATCAACTATACAAGCTTATAAATTAAATTCACTACGTTTCACTTAGAATTATCTAAGCTTCCTCAGGTGACAATACACATTCATACATACATCATGAAAAATTCTCTCTTTTTTTTACCTTCGGGACCACAGATAATGTTTCAGACGATGAGATGAATGATAGATAAGTTGCGTATAGATAAGTTGCGTAAGAAAATGCCATGCCTGACCGGGATTCAAATCCGGGTCCTCCGAATGATAGGCCGAGACCCTACCACTTGGGCCCCGGTAGCCGGTATACAAAATTCTCTTTCATGCTAAGAAATTAACTAACCTACCCATCATAGATAAAGATTTTGTGCCTACCCTTATTTTAATAGATCCTCCTACTCAAAAATGATATAGATAATTATACGTATCTTATCTTTAGATAATTATACGTATCTCTTTATATAACCTGTTTGCTACTTCCTGTGTATTGAAACCTTTACAATGCACATATTTTTTCTAAAAAATTACGAACACTAAACATTATTTTTCTCAAATTAAATAATAATATTGTTGCAGTTCGTGGACAATAAATAACATAAAGAAAAAAAAATTAAAATAATTTTATTTTGAAGGACTAAATATTAAAAAAAAATAAGGTAAGGTAGTAGATCGGAAACAGAAGAAAAAATATAATAAACGTGGTGCCGCTAGGTTAAAGTCAGTTATTTTATAACGAATTTTCCGTTTGAATGGTATATAATTAATGGGAACGGGAGGTATAGTTTTATAGAATGAATATGTGCCCAATGGAGAGTAGAAAATCAGTGATGGTATATGATACTTTTAATAGAAGCGACATATCGCACCTCCTCAGGTCTGTCGGTCGGTCGGTTGTTGTAGTGGTATCGTACCTAACTAGCACTTCGATTATATACACGCCTTTCAATTTGGCACACTCGAATGAAGGAACAACTTTAGCTTTCACGATCATGACATAGAGGTGTGTGTTTCTTGATATCGATCTATCGATCAATATACATATTTTTGTTAAAGTTTTTTTCTTTGTAATCTTTGACGAAGATACTCATCAGTATTCTATTTCATTAAATTATTTCATTAAATTATTTCGTTACTTTTTCGTTTTTTTTTCTCGTTTATGTCTTTATTATTATTATTATTATTATCGTTATTGAGATATATTGATCACTTCTTATTAACATTTATAATCAGAAGGAAACAAATTAAAATAAATTAATTAAATTTTCTTCTCTCTTTTTCTACATCACTTTATGTAATTTATATTGTTAATATATTCAAAAATTTACTAGTTTCGAATCACAATCATTTAATTTTAAATCATTATTATATATTTACTTAGAGAAACAAAAAAAAAATAAAAAAATAAATTTTAACGATAAAAGAACGTTTCAATTTCCAGTATCCGGTAATATGAATTTCATTCAAGTCACGAAACAAATTATGTTACAACAAAAATCTACAAAAACAAAACAACTTTATTTTTAAATCGATATTTTAACTAAGTTAATTGTAATTAAAATAAACTACTTCCATAAATTTAAAAGGAGAAAAAACCAACAAGAAATATGTTCAGTATTTAAATTCTACCGATAAATTTGTAAGCTCTTTTCTACTAATTAGATATAAAAACGAACTTTGTTCGGCTTTATTTTCCTATTAAGCATAATAATCTCCTTATTGTAGTTCCCCTTACTAAATTATTTTTTATTTTTTTCTAAACTCAGATCGTATTTTGTCAATGTCAGTTCAATCGTATTATCAATGCAAAATTGTAATTTAATCTTAAATCGGTCTTTCTTTTGTTAAATAGAATTTATAGTATATATAAAAGAGTTAACTTACTTAAAATTCAGTTAAGTTATTTCTCATCCATTTTTATTTTATTTGCTTCTCCAACTCATACACTATCTCGTTTTCTAATCGATGTCTAAATAAAAATTAAAGATTTATAATTTTTTTTTTAGGAAGTAAGTTTTTGACATATATTTATGTCAATAATAATCATCGTTCATTATAAAAAAAAATTATATTATATATAATATTAAATTATCTGTTAAAATAGTATCCAATCTACGACTATACGGCTGAAAAATTATAAGAAATCTTTTAAAATGAAAAGTTTTGAATATTTATTTTTCAGATCTATAAAGACGATTAAAATAAAAAACAACTATATGAACCATGATTTTATTGAACCATAGCTTTTCCCTGTTCATTCTAAATTTTCTATTTAAAAAAATTATAATTTCTTTTCACCAATCTATACATTTGATTTCAGATTAAATAGCTTATACATTAATCGTATGTGTTTTATTTTATCTTGCATCAGTTGTCGACATTGCATCATTGTCGACTGGTATTTTCTTCGATATTCGCCAAGTAATTAGCATAATATGTTATGATTTATTTAAAAACATTACCTTTTATTATAGGGATTATTTTCTAATAACTGATTTAACATGAATAGTACGTCATGTTTAAGTGAAAGATTATAAATCAATAATTAGTGTATTCCAAGGTTCAATTTTAGTTCCCGTTTCTTTTTTATAATATTTTCACTTTCCATACTTCATCTTTACCTAGGTAGACGTTTTGCTTTATTTACACGTAAGAAGTGTACCAAACTCTAGTTATTAAAATAAATTCATCAATCTTATCGCTAGCGTGTGAGAAAATGAGATTAAAATTTGTAACTTTTGAAAAATTGTCATTCCTGACTGGGATTTGAACAACAAACCTTACAAATGAAAGACAAATATTCTGTTACTCTTTTATTAAAAGATTAAAAAATAGCATACCTTTCAAAGAGAATAATGTTTGTCCGTATACGTACACAAAATTTCCCATCCTCTATGACATTCTTTGCACAATTCCTGTTTATATTTAAAGTAACAACTAACATTATTGTGTAACAAAATGAAACAAAAATGTTGTTATGTAACACTTGAGATAAAGGCTTAAACAGATTGACTTCTATTTTGGTGATCAAAGATAATTTTAAACAAAAAGTTCTACATAAAAAATTTTTCTGACATAATAAAAATTACGCGGGTCAAATATTTGGCTGCGCAAAGGCTTCTGTTATAACTTGTTTACAAAAGACTGTGTGAAAATATCAGATTACTGTTAGATAGACAGCGGCGGTATGTCTGAATCTAAACTGGTTAAGATAACCTATATCAGAATATTTACTTAAAATTATTTCGTTGTTTTGTGACAAATAGACAAACGCAGTACTAATTATGAGTACGTAACATTCCCAGGAAATGAGAAATTCCAGGAATTTTCATAATACGTAACATTCCAGGAAATTCATACAATTTGATTACATCGCCATGGAACGGAAATTATTCAAAATAAATAAAATTATAATAAAAAAAATATATATATTTCATGAAAAAACAATTATGAACTTATTTTCTTGACAATCATTTAATTCACAACTGCTGTAAATAAGTACAAAAATAATTTTGAACTTTTTTGATAAAAAAAGTTCTTTTTTTACAAAGAATTATGCTAAAACAGTAATGAAAATATCTTCGGAGACTGTGGCCGATTCTGGAGGAGGGACATGTTATTCCTGATCATCAGTTACCAGGCATTAGCGGAAATCTACAGGTATTACTTGGCAACTTGAGGAACGATCGTACTTTTCATGTATGGGTTTACAAGAGTACTTATGAGAAAAAAGTATTGGAAAATGGCATACCACTAGTCAAGCCGTTGAGCGGTATGTTTTTTACGATCGATATCAATTAACTATTATATCACATTCCAGAAGAAATCAGTTAAACCGTCTGAGTCGATGATATACTAATCGAATGTGCCAGTAAGAATACACTTATGGTTAACTTTAAATTGCAACGAGCGATAAGTGCCCTTAAAGAAGCTGCAAAGGGATTCAAATCTTCGCCAAAGAAAACATGCCGGGTACAATTTTGTAGGCAGAGGTAGCCCTGATTTGACCATCCTATTTTATCTAATAATAGACCTAAAAAACGTATATTATCTTTGTACTGAACAGGATGGTTCATCGACTCAGACGGTTTAACTGATTTCTTCTGGAATGTGACAAAGATAATATACGTTTTTTAGGTCTATTATTAGATAAAATCCTTAGTTGGGGACGCAGGATTTCAGTGTTAGATGCAAGAAAGCCCTAAACATTATTAAATGTTTATTGAACATGAATTGGTGCTCAGAATAAAAGTCATACTGCGATTATATAAAGCACTGGTTCTATCAAAGCTCCATCACGGGTGTGTTGTATATTCATTCCCTACAACGTCACATGCATGTAAGTTAGATGTCGTATATAATAGCGGATTCAGATATGCATATACCATAGGCGTTTCCCGTACAAGCCTGGTGACTAGTTTAATTTCTGACTACTTTAATGTCGTAAGGTCCAATACATTATAGAAAAGAAATCTTACTATTAAGATACCTAGTAAATATAAGGAGGGTCTTTTCTATCCACATAAACTATAATAATCCTTTGGCTGGTTTATATGAACACAGCCCTAATTATTCGAGTCCAGCCGAAATACGGTATCGTGAGTTAGCAACCAAACAGGAAATTACTTTGCCGGATGCAATAGCAATTTCTCTACGAGAGAAATACCACCATGAACTACCATCTATAAGCATAAGATTAGATCTTTCTCATTGAAAAATAAAAGAGAAACCAGCAGTGATTAACAGGGATTTTCGACAATCAGAAATTATGAGAGCTGTATAAAAATTTTTAGTGGTGGTTCTGTAACATCGTGGTGTTGAATGCTCTGTATGTACAAAGGGAGAAGCGTATTCATAGAAAAGCCGGGTATGCCAAGTGTTTACACGGCAGAGCTCATTGCTAAATAACAAGCTCTTCGTTACACAGAAAAGTTTTGCAAAGAGAGTGCTTTTCTGATTCTTTAAGCGCACTAAGTACTATCTGGAACAAGAACAGTGAGGATGTCTTTATAACTAACATTTTGTTCATTCTATTTTTATTAAACCAAATGGGACAGCGATGTGTGTTTGTTTGAACTCCAGGGCATACTGTAAAAAATTTACTGATAAGCGTATTCTGGAAGGAAAAAGATAAACCTCAGATGTACGAACTAAGAAATAAAACATTGCTGCTTATTTAAAAAATGGCAAATACGAAAAAATATTCGCTTACCTATTTGCTAGCTAATTATTAACACGTTTGTAGTTAGTCTTCGACGAAGATAGTAAGTGTTATGTTTCATTGAGAATACTCTATGTGAAGGCACTTTAAATCCGAACATAGTCCAATAATTTTTTTTTTGTGTATTTTATTTTAATATGTGTTTAACGTTTAACTTTTTTGTTTTATCTAAATATACATCCTGTAAGTATGTGTGTGTTTTGTTAAATGTTCTATGTTACGTTTATTTTTGTTTTATTTAAATTATATCTGACAATCCTGCTGGTAATTTTATGCTTTTTTAAATAATCTGACGGCGAGGCCAAATGACCTTGGAAGTTGATGCATATATAAATAATAATAAAAAATAAATCTTCTAATATTTTTCTGTTATCTCATACTTCTATTTATTACAGACAATCTAAGTAATAAAATGATAAAGAATTTTTAAATCTTTTTATAAGTTAAAACTAAAAATTATTACGGCGTGGGAAAAACACGTTCGTAAAATTCATAAAACAGTACCCACAATGTGATTAATTTAAACATTATAATACGTTAGAAGCAATAATTTTAATAATACTATAGTATAACAATTAACAAACAGCTATATGCAGTGTTAAATAATCAATGAATTTGTTTTACCACAATTATATTGGTACAATAATTATTAATGTATGTGTAGAAAAAATTTCATTTCTCACATAAATTATCATGCATTATTTCAATATATTCTATTACGTCGAATGGATATACCAGTAATAAATATGTACATTTATTATTTCTAATTATAGGTGGTTAATTTTCTATTTATTCTATGGGAAGTTATTTTACGACATTTAACGCTTATTTCCATGTTGTTCATTATACCATAGGCTACAAGGTAATTATAATAAACTTTTAATTACACATTCTATCTTATCAAACTATTATACGCATTTAGGTTCCTGCTATGTACAATGTTGTTTTATTTTATATAACAAAGTTATATAAAGTGATATTACAAAGTTATTAAAAAAAGTGATTTTGAAGAAAAACAATCAATCGCTGGCAGTATTATACGAAAAGTGAGAAATAAAGTGGTTTTTCCTGCATTCTTCCTTAAAATACAAAATTTTGGTAAAATAATTAATCTTTACAAGTAACAAATTCTTTTTATACAATATTGGATTTATTTGTTTAACCTACATCATTAAACTTTCTGAAATTCGCTCTGATTGATACCTTAAGTAATTTATTTTACATGTATTACAGCCATAAGGAAAAATAGAATAGTTTGTGTGATGTGAATGTAACAGATAGTACATATAGGAAAAAATATATTATGTATACATTAGTTCAGGAACATAAGCTGATGATATTTTATATTTTCACCAAGTTTCTAAGCTCTAGTTTTTAATTTAAATAAAAAAATCTGATGAGAACACCCCATAACTTCCTTGTACGCCTATTAAATTACATGTACACATTTTTCAACGTACATAAAATTTTCTAAAGTTTTTAAATGTTTTTTATTTTTCTTGTTATTATTGAATTATTATTTATTGTAATTTTTTTTATAATCACAGGTTAATAATACTAAAAAATCAATATATTTAAATTAAGAAAAAAGTTAAAAAAAGGAAATAAAGTCGGATTTGAACCGATGTGCCTTCTTGTAAAATCCAAATATTTCATTAATTAAAATTTTATTTGCCTATAATTCTGAAACCAGCGAAAATAAGTATCAATTATGATACCGTTGTAAAGCTCTTAATAAAGACGTATTATTACAGTTAAGAAAAAGTCCAAAATCCAAATCCTTTGGGATTTTTGAAGAATGTTGGTTCAGTCGATTGCAGTCAAAAGGAGAGGTGCACAACTAGATGTTACAACAATCCAAGAAATCCAAAATTTCAACATCCTACGGCTGAGTTATGCGAGGCACGTTCGTACGTACATACAATCGTATGTACAGACGTCACGCCGTAACTAGTCAAAATGGATTCAGGGGTGGTCTAAGTGGATATTTCCGTTGAAATCTGAAACTGTTTTTTGTTCATGATCACAATATTTCCTTTACTTTTCAAAAAGAACTTTACAATTGCTTTAAATTATAAACTCCGGACCTAAAGTACAGAAAATCTTTTTGAAAAGTTTCCGTTTCTTATTTTAGTCTTCACTGAAAGGGATTATAGATCTAGAGAAAATTTTTTATTTTTGTATATTTTTGCCATCTAAAGGGCAAAAAAAAAGTTTTTACACAATTTTTATTCCGGACACTTTTTCGAAAAGAGTCCAAAATTCTGAAAAATCCAAAATTCCGAAAAAGAGAACCAATTTTTTTCATTACGTTCGTAAAAGTAATTTAATTTTTTTTTGGAATCACTTCTTTGCAGATAAAGTTTTTCTAAATTTTCCCTACAAACTAACGAAGCCATCATATTATTTATTCGAAATTTGAAAATTTTGATGCTTAAATCATATTTTTTGTAATCATGACTTGATCGGCGTCGTCATAAATTCGTAATTTTTCCCCATTCCAAAATTTCATGACTAATCATCCCGTGTTTCCTTCCATTCAATATCTGTTCTCTCACTTATTTGTGATTTACTTGCAACCCTAAAATATTTAATTACACTTTGCAATATAAATCTGATACGAATTGACAAGAGAAAGTTTTTCCCCATTCCAAAATTTCATGACTAATCATCCCGTGTCCTGCGACCCTAAAATATTTAATAACTCTTTGCAATATAAATCCAAAGTTATTTGTGATTTACCTGCAAGCCTAAAATCTGATACGTATTGACATGAGAAAGTTTTCCCCATTCCAAAATTTCATGTCTATTAATCCCGTGTTTCCTTCCATTCAATATCTGTTCTCTCAGTTATTTGTGATTTAAGTTTTTCCCCATTCCAAAATTTCATGACTATTCATCCCGTGTTTCCTTCCATTCAATATCTGTTCTCTCAGTTATTTGTGATTTACCTGCAAGCCTAAAATATTAATAACACTTTGCAATATAAATCCGATACGTATTGACAAGAGAAAGTTCTATTCATCCCGTGTTTACTTCCATTCAAAATCGGTTCCCTCAGTTATTTGTGATTTACCTGCGACCCTAAAATATTAATAACACTTTGCAATATAAATCCGATACGTTTTGACAAGAGAAAGTTTTTCCCCATTCCACATAAATCTGATACGTATTGACATGAGAAAGTTTTCCCCATTCCAAAATTTCATGACTATTCATCCCGTGTTTCCTTCCATTCAATATCTGTTCTCTCAGTGATTTACCTGCGACCCACACTGTGCAATATAAATCAGTTATTTGTGATTTAAGTTTTCCCCATTCCAATCCTGTGCTTCCTTCCATTCAAAATTTGTTCTCTCAGTTATTTGTGATTTACCTGCGACCCATCCGATACGTATTGACATGAGAAAGTTATTCCCCATTCCAAAATTTCATGACTATTTTTCCCGTGTTTCCTTTCATTCAATATCTATTTTCTCAGTTTTAAGTTTTTCCCCATTCCAAAGTTTCATGACTATTCATCCTGTGCTTCCTTCCATTCAAAATTTGTTCTCTCAGTTATTTGTGATTTACCTGCGACCCATCCGATACGTATTGACATGAGAAAGTTTTCCCGATTCCAAAATTTCATGACTATTCATCCCGTCCTTCCATTCAATATCTGTTCTCTCAGTGATTTATCTGAGTGATTTACTGACCCACACTGCGCAATATAAATCAGTTATTTGTGATTTAAATTTTTCCCCATTCCAATTTCATGACTGAAAGAACAGATTTTGAATGGAAGGAAACACAGGATGATCTGTTCTTTCAGTTATTTGTGATTTACCTGCGGCCCTAAAATATTTAATTACACTGTGCAATATAAATCCGATACGTATTGACATGAGAAAGTTTTTCCCCATTCCAAAATTTCATTACTATTCATCCCGTGTTTCCTTGCCATTCAATATGTGTTCTCTCAGTTATTTGTGATTTACCTGCAACCCTTTCACTTTGCAAACAAGAGAAACTTTTTCCCCATTCCAAAATTTCATGACTAATCATCCCGTGATTCCTTCCATTTATTTGTGATTTAAGTTTTTCTCCATTCCAAAATTTCATGACTATTCATCCCGTGTTTCCTTGCCATTCAATATCTGTTCTCTCAGTTATTTGTGAGAGAATTGTGAGAGAAAGTTATTTGTCACCTGCAACAAGAGAAAGTTTTTCCCCATTCCAAAATTTTATTCATCCCGTGTTTACCTGCGACCCTAAAATATTTAATTACACATTGCAATATAAATCTGATACGTATTGACATGAGAAAGTTTTTCCCCATTCCAAAATTTCATCCCGTGTTTCTGAATGGAAGGAAACACGGGAAAAATAGTCATGAAATTTTGGAATGGGGAAAAACTTTCTCATGTCAATACGTATCAAATTTATATTGCACAGTGTAATTAAATATTTTAGGGTCGCAGGTAAATCACAAATAACTGAGAGAACAAATTTTGAATGGAAGGAAACACGGGATTGGAATGGGGAAAAACTTAAATCACAAATAACTGATTTATATTGCACAGTGTGGGTCGCAGGTAAATCACTGAGAGAACAGATATTGAATGGAAGGAAACACGGGATGAATAGTCATGAAATTTTGGAATGGGGAAAACTTTCTCATTTCAATACGTATCGGACTTATATTGCACAGTGTAGGAATTTTGAAAGTTTTCCCCATTCCAAAATTTCATGACTATCATCCCGTGTTTCCTTCCATTCAAAATTTGTTCTCTCAGTTATTTGTGAATTACCTGCAACCCTAAAATATTTAATTACACTTTGCAATATAAATCCGATACGTATTGACAAGAGAAAGTTTTTTCCCATTCCATAATTTCATGACTATTCATCCCGTGTTTACTTCCATTCAAAATCTGTTCCCTCAGTTATTTGTGATTTACCTGCGACCCTAAAATATTTAATTACACATTGCAATATAAATCCGATACGTATTGACATGAGAAAGTTTTCCCGATTCCAAAATTTCATGACTATTCATCCCGTCCTTCCATTCAATATCTGTTCTCTCAGTGATTTATCTGAGTGATTTACTGACCCACACTGTGCAATATAAATCAGTTATTTGTGATTTAAATTTTTCCCCATTCCAAAATTTCATGACTGAAAGAACAGATTTTGAATGGAAGGAAACACAGGATGATCTGTTCTTTCAGTTATTTGTGATCTACCTGCGACCCTAAAATATTTAGTTACACTTTGCAATATAAATCCGATACGTATTGACATGAGAAAGTTTTTCCCCATTCCGAAATTTCATGACTATCATCCCGTGTTTCCTTGCCATTCAATATCTGTTCTCTCAGTTATTTGTGATTTACCTGCGACCCTAAAATATTTATTCTCGGTGTTATATAAACCCGAATGTCCGTGTATTTCCGTGTACCTAGGTCATGTATTAATGAAGGTACATAAATATTTTATTCATGAAATTTTGGAATTGAAAAAAGATAGTATTTCATTTAAGCATAGAAAGCAGTATACGTAAATATTTTACTAACCTGTAGAACTGTTTACCCTTTTAAGAATTTTGAAGCGATTGTAGTTTTTATTTCTAATAAATGCTTAGGTTGTCAGCAGGTTTAATAAAAATTTTTATCTGTTACAGTACACTTTTCATATTTCCTTGTCAATTGAAATTACACAAAAAAATGAATGCAGTATAAAAGTTATTAAAATAATCTTTTTTGGAAATAATACCATACTGTAAAACCTAGACAATTTGTATTCTTTATTACAATCAAAACAGTAATTTTAATTTATAATCTATTACTGAATTTTTGGAACGTTTTTATTCTGTGTGATAAAGTGTAACATATGATAATTTTCTATAATTTATTATATGTAAAGTTTATACAGATAAATAGAATAAACCACCGGTTTGGTCTAGTGGTGAACGCGTCTTCCCAAATCAGCTGATTTTGAAGCCGAGAGTTCCAGCGTTCAAGACCTAGTAAAGCCAGTTATTTTTACACGGACTTGAATACTAGAACGTGGATACCGGTGTTCTTTGGTGGTTGGGTTTCAATTAACCACACATCTCAGGAATGGTCGAACTGAGAATGTACAAGACTACACTTCATTTACACTCATACATATCATCCTCATTCATCCTCTGAAGAATTATCTAAACGGATAAAAAAAAAGATAAATTATCTAAAAAAAAGATAAATAGAACAAGTCGCGCAATAACGCATTAGATGGGTGAATAATACAAATTTCTTTTTTTCAGTTAACTGATTAATAATAAAAGTTTTTAAATACAATCTTTTTATTTATATTTATTTTGGAATAAAATACAATATATTTATTTCTTTTTTTCTGATTTAAGGAATATTTTTTTTGTTTCACCTCATTTTTAAAAATATTTCTCTTAAAAAATAAAAAAAAAATACTAAATTTCAAAATCTGCTAGTACTAAGATGTTTTTGTTTGAAATCTTAAAATTTTAGTCGGTAGTAATGTGATTATTATTATATGTAGATTAATTTGCATTTATTAACTGATAGTTGTACATGGATCACCATTTTTCTGAGATATTGTCTCAGAAGCTAACATATTAATAAGTGCGGAAGGAAGAGTACGGTTAATCAAATAAAAGTCAACAAATAAATTTAAATAAAGATTTTAAAATAGTTATCAAAATAATTATTTAAAAATTTCAATTTTTCTTACAGTTGTGACCCTGTTTTTTAAAAAAATAAACAAGCACAATGTGAAACAAATTTAAAAAAAATTGCTTACATATCTTTTATCTTTATTTTTTAGTTATTATCACTTTGTATGCCTTGAAGTGAAGAAACTACATCCAACTGGAATGATAAAGATGACAAGTAACGCCGAAGGCCGTTTACAACTTACCTAAACCAATCTTCTCTTCTTTTTCAGCACTTAGTTTAAGGCAAGCATTGAATGCACGCAGTGTCCGCTGTTAAACTGAATAAAAGATTGCGATGCATGCAACTGCACATTTTATTCATTATTGACGGTTAGATGGTCGGACGGTGGCTGAATATATTAAAAAGCTGGCTCTGCACTTAACTTCCTTCTGATTCGCCAAACATAATATTGCTATTTAAAACAATTCGACGTGCATGATTAACTTATTGCCTAATAGAACATCTAACTCTTTTATTTTTCTCCGTCTTTTCTATCCTTCTTTCTCTACCTATCTTTCTCATTTTATTGCTTATATCTCATTTCATACTATCACTTCACACTGCCTTTCATTTTATTTTTTATTTTAATTTACAGAGTGAATTCATTTACCATACACTTTATATATATTTAGCAAATTAAATTATACACGATAGATACATGCAACAACACAATAAATATATTATGTTAATTAAAAAAAAGAAACTTTTCTTAATATTGTTACTCGTTTTAAATCTTACTTCTGTAAAATATTCTGATGGATTATTATATATACTGACTTTAACATCTTTACAGACTAATTAAAATGCTATACATTTATTTAAATATATATATTTCTGAATAAATAATAATCAAAAGTAATAAAAAAATGTTATGTTTATATTAATCTTCTTCAGGTTGTCCACACCATCCTACAGCTCAACCGCTGAAGCAAACGTTCCGGGGAGAATACTGGAATCGGTACTCAAATTGCTAGCCATTCCTGCTCTCAGAGTAGGGAAATTAGCACTACGAAAATAATAATTTTTATTCAAATTTAAAAATTTTATATAAGTTGATCATTATCTGCAGAACTACGATACATTCTTTGTCTACGTTTTCCTTCAAGAATTTCCCTACATACTTTGCAACCCTTGTAGTTAAGGTTCACACGAAGTAATTCTTTTTTGTGTGTAGCATAAAGTATTATATTTTTATGCTAAACCTTTAACCAGCTATGTTGGTATTTTGAATGAATTACTGCAGTTAGCTGCGTACTTCATGCTAAAAATGTTTCTGTTTTCTTGGGACTTCAGGTTTGCAAAAATCGTTTGTAGGATCTCCTCCTTGATCATTTCCGCTTGGACGGAGTAGTGTACGCTCCTGACAGCACCTCAAAAGGAATTTTCCACTTTTCTTCTGAACGTATATCCAATTTTGCTCACGAACTTAGTGTATAATTTTTTTTTTTGAAAATTGTTTTTCACTATAATCCTTTAAAACAACTGTTTCCACTATTAAATCGGAGGTCTGGTAGTTTTCATCTGGCTCACATTGATGCTAGTATCCTTCAGTGGAAGGTTGTAAAATCTATTCGACAAATATAATCGGTATAATCTGCTACGAAACAGAACCTTGGTTGGGAGTCCAAAATTTTTCACCCTCACTATTGTTATTTGTGCCGCCAGTTAAATCATTGGCAGCAAAATCATCTCAAATTAATTTCTTGCGAGATAGTTTCCTGGGTTTCTGCTTGATGACGACAGGGACCCACGTTTTCGAGAGGTTAGTAAATAATTCCCGCAACACGTACTCATCATCGTCGTTTAGATAAGCTGATAGCCGATCTCTGTTTATATTCTTCTACAGCCAATAGGTTGCCCCACTAATGTTAAAAAAGAACTAAAATAAATTATAAGAGAAAATACCTATTAAAAAATATATTCCGTTTCTCCTAATCCACAATAGGTCCACATTAATCTTGTGTAAAACACTTTTTTTTTACAAAATATCAAATAAATAATAACACTTAAATAAACACAACTACCGTAAAGTAACAGCGGACAGTTATGCAGTAACAGCTGCTCTCCAGTATAGATTTCTTAGTCAAGCCAATAGAAATCATAATAAGCCTATTAACCCAAGTGAAAAATCTGCTAATGACCAGGTTTCTAAAGTTCATTACGTAGAACATCAATGGTCTAATAGTCGACGGGAAGTAATACAATCTCTGGCACTTACCCGCATCTCACTGACCGGAATAACCTTTAAATTCGTGTTTTCTCCGTATATACGACAAATCATCCGGATATCAGGGCACATGGGCATACTGCAGTATTAGTTTAAATCTCTTTGAGGCATCTCCAACTACCTACGTTCAGCACGGTTCAGTTTCAGGCGACTATGGTCGAAATCATGAACTGGCTGGAGCATATCAGATTATCTGCGGTGTACTGGAACAACTAAAGGAAGAACGTTAAAGAGTTGTATTCTCAATCTATGGTCTCAGGATTTACAGCCTACATGCTGGCTTACAGACCCGACTAAAATACCGGACTTGCAAGACTTCTACATCATTTCAGGTATGTCGTCTCTATACACACCTTGGTTGAAAACAGCTATGACAAAATATCGGACTACTCGCCTGTTCTACTCACCTTAAGTACGAAGGTGATAACTGGGAGACACAGAATGGATTGCAGAGGAGCTGATTGAACAAGTTACATTGAAATGTTCTAGTGCCATGGATTATACAACGTATTATTTGACAAAAATTATTTTTTAAGAAAATAATTCCGAAGTGATGATATTAAATTTAAAAAAAGGGCTTTGTAAAATTAAAAAAAAATACGAAGATACAACCAGAATTCTAAATAAAGAAAGTTATAATTTTCTAGGAAGGGGTGAAAATTTTTTTAAATACAGAGTAAGAGGTAAAAAAGAATTAAGATTTTTACATTTTAAATGTAATGAATAACTTACGAAATGGATTTAAACTTCAGAAATCTTTGGTGAACTTTTTAAAAAAAGTGCTTTTTCTTATCGCAAACCACTGGAGTGTAACAGGCAAAACAATTTTATAGTGACTTGAAGGGCTATTGATGTAGAGAATATAGATGCAGAAAACTCCTGTTAACTCCTTTTCTAAAGTGCCCCAGTAAAGATTTGAAAACACTTATCCCCTTTTTCCATTTGTTGGAGAAATCCATACGATCATTTTCCCCAGAGGGTTGTACCAAGGTTGATGAAAATTGTTCAGCGGGGTCCAGAGTTTAAGAGCAAATATTGGACTTGAAAACATTGCAATAATTTTTTTTTCGTAAATTATTTACAATTCACTCCTTAAGGCAAAAAACTTAAAAAATCTGATATGAACACCATATGACTTCCTTGTACGCCTATTAATTACTTACGCCACATTTTTTTTTTAAATGAAAAGTACATAAAATTCTATTTATTAATAACTTCTGATATTTTTTCATGCATTGTTTCATTATTTTTATTGTTATTATTGAATTATTTATTGTAATTTTTTTTATAACAAGAGGTTAATAATAATTATTAATAAATCATATTAAAATTAAAAAAAAAGGTTAACTAAGGAGATGAAGTTGGATTCGAACCAATGTACCTTTCCTTTGTAAAATTCAAATATTTCATTAATTAAATTTTATCTGGCTATAACTGTGAAACCAATGAAAATAAGTACCAATTAATACATGTTGAAAAGCTCTCAATGAAGGCTTATTACTGCAGTTAAGAAAATGTCCAAAAAACAACATTTTTGGATTTTGGGCTTTTTTGGATACTTTTAGTCCAGTCGATTACAATCAAAAGCGAAGGTGCACAGGTAGATGTTACAACAGTCCTAAATCCAAAATTTCAATATCCTACGGATAATCGTTTTAGGAAGATTTCATAAGAAAACTACCTATTTTAATGGGTTCATCATTCGACTTCAGGAA
Source organism: Lycorma delicatula (assembly GCF_047948215.1). Classification (NCBI taxonomy): domain Eukaryota; kingdom Metazoa; phylum Arthropoda; class Insecta; order Hemiptera; family Fulgoridae; genus Lycorma; species Lycorma delicatula. The sequence goes on along the minus strand of NC_134464.1, from coordinate 49,095,572 downwards.
AATTTTGAAATATCTTCGCATTTCACATCTCCCAGACCCCTAAAATCACCGTCAGTTCAAATGTTTATATATATATATATATATTTCACTTTCTTGTGGACACAATAATTGCCGTAATTTTTCACCAATTACTTTCAAATTGATACATCAAATATAACGAGTTCATTAATGGCCAAAATCGGAACATGAGGGTAGAAATGGGGAGGCTTTTTCGCAAAAACAAAAAATAAACAATATAAAAAAAAATGTATTTACATATCACAAGCCATTGGCCCAAGTGGTTGAAAAAATGTGGTTTCGAAGGAAAAAAAAAGAATTATTCCTCCCTTAATAGGCGCAGTATCGAATCGGTTTAAAGTGGTCGTTAGTCCTCTAAACATTACCTAATACTTTCGTCTGAAACAATTTTTGATATAGTCAACCCTTACGGCAAGGGATGAGCAAATGTTTACTGAAATTGTAAGAAGACGGGGCTAATGTATGGAAATAAGGAGGGCTAATTGTCGTATGCTATACATTTGAAAGTGTTTTTCACATGCAACTATTGTAGTATTGAGTAAATTTGAAGGTTTTATTAACTTTAAAGGGATTTTTTGAGTTATGCGAGATACATACGTACGTACAAATGACATGCCAAAACCTGTCAAAATGGATTCAGGGATGGTTAAAATGGATATTTCCGTTGAATTCCGAAAACCATATTTTCGTGATCAATACTTCCTTTACTTCGTATTTTTACCAGTTTACATACTTTCCCGTTATAGTTATAGCCGAGACTTTTTATACCGAAAACGTTTTTCGCCGATTATTTACAATTACACTTAAATTTCTTCTTAAGGCAAAAAACTTAAAAGACTAATTTTTTTAGATTGTTTTTTCCGATCTGATATAATCGTACTTTCCCGTTATGGATATAGCTGATATAGGGAAAGAAAAAAAATTTAATTTAAAATAATCAACTTCATCCACACTTTTTTCATCAACAATTATTTTTTTACAATGCATTACACTTAAAATGTAATTGAAGGAAGAAGTATTTTATTTTTTTTTATAGCGTTATAAATTCGTATTATTTGCTTTCAATTTTTTTCTATATTTCATGTAAAATTTATATTGAATATATCCTTTCCCGACAAAGAAGATATAAATGCACTGTTTTTCTTAAAAAATGGTACATTAATTTCTGGTTTTATAATATATTACTTAGGATTTTATTTATTAAAAAATTTTTCAAATTCTTTTATTTCTTTCACTTTTACAAAATTAATAATTAATGGAGTAATTCTAATACTAATTATAATTGTATTCTAAGGTTATATATTTATAGTCTAGAACCAATATTAACATTGTTTTATAATACAATTTAATATTCATTACTTAACTTAATTACTTAATTTATATGATTTATAATTGGAAGTGAGTTTTGTAAAAGATGAAAGATTAGGTGTCTAGAAGGGTCTTGCCCGTTTTGTGGCACCATCCCTTTTATATTAATCTGTTCAGTTTAGGGGACAAAAAATAAACATTTTTATCTTATATAAGAGAATTAGTTTTGGTTCAATTCATGATTTACTCTGGTGGAAACTAATCTTTTCTGCAGTTAAGTATAGAGAAGAACAATCTTCGTCAAATATTTATGTATACTAATAAACCTTTCATCCAGTGCTACCCATAATACGTAAAAAATGTTTTATGAAAAATGTTATTTATGAAAATGTTTTAAATTATAGCAACCTATTGTTGTGAAGAGTGAAGGAATCATTTGCAGTGATAAATAGCATCTGCATTTCAATAGTCACGGTAATCTGATATATAAACGTCCATTAGGATTAATGATTGGCGAGATTTGTAAGTCAACGAGAAACAATCCAAACCTTAATATCACTGAAGCAATTTTTGGGAGTGATTTCACCTACGACCATATGGTAATGATATGGTAATATAATGTTATATTGCGTAATTATAAAATTACCATGAATATCATAAAGTAATTTTTCAATATTTACAATGTAAATATTTTATTTAAAAATTAACTAATAAAAGAACAAAATCTTTGACCTAAAATTTATACAGCATTACTTGTAAAGATTTATTATAGGCCTAGAGTCTAAACAACAGGATTTAAGAGGTTAACCAGACATCTCTGTATCATTATTTACACATTTTATTATTTGTATATCAACGATAATAACCAATAAAAAAAATAGGTTTTTATCAATAGAAAGATCTAACCTTGAATTGATTGTTACGCATTATCGATTAATATCGAATAAAACATTAAACCAATCGTTTATTTTAGAATTTTAACTATAATTTAACTAAATAATGTCTATAAGTAAAGATTAATAATAATAAATAAAGTTACGTAGTAACTTTATGGTGAATTTAAAATTATTAAACATATGTATTCACTATAAATTTATGTAACGCATTATAGCCTACTTTGTAATAAATGAATTGTGTTGCCTGAAGGTACATTATTGGTAGTCCTTTTAATACTATTCATTAAATTAAGGCATTACCATAGTGTGTTATTATGTTTTAATATATCCTGCAGTTGAATAAAATGCATATAAGGTTAGGTTTAGAAGTAAAAAAAAATATTAAAAAATCAGATAAATAGAGATTAATAAATTACAATTTAGTTTTGATTTTTGTTGTGTAGCATATGTATTCCTATGTCGATATACCGCTACGTGTATTTTTTCATAACCCTTTGCCAGATGTTAAAACAGCTTTTAATATTCTACCCTAACAGTTGTGTAATTTGTTTGGTCATTCATATGAATTAGATGATCAATAATTTACAGAATTATATCTTAGTGGTTTTACCTGAATTATTTTATAAGAATTGAAGCTTGTGGCATCTACATCTAGGAATATATTTTATAGGATAAAAATTACACGGAATTCAGTAATTACTATATCATTAATTTTTCTGTACTTTTCTTAAATTATTTCCAGATGAATTAACTAAAATTAAAGTTTTCTTATCAAATTATTTCCAGATGAATTAATTTAAAATTAAATTTTTCTAAAAAATTTGCTATGACAAGAATAATCTTCATTAAACTGGGTAGGATATACGACTGTCTGTTAGGTAGAATACAGTCACTTCACAATGCTTCAAGAAAATTTGAATAGTTAGAGATTTACGGGATCTGTACTGTATTCTACGATCGGAAATAAGGAATCATGGATCTTTTTTAAGTTTCTTGCTTTAAGAAGAAAGTAAAAAAAAATTAATAAAAATAATTGAAGTTAATTGTAAATAATCAATGCTCTCAATTCCAAAAAAAATCTGTGTTTGTCCGACGGTCGTTTGTGCGTAATTATATACATTCGTTTGTATGTTGGCTTACAGCATATTCTTATAACTCTGGACCCCGTTGACCAACTTTCTTCAAACTTAATAGAAAATTACTGCAACAAAATACATAATATATATTTTTTAGGATGTGGAGTAGGGATTTTAAGAAATATTATTTCTAAAAATATTCATATTTGTTAAGTTTGAAAAATTTGCTTAGGTAAAGTGCTCTTAAATCTAAAAAACTGCTAAAAAATAAAATAAGAAAGAGACAGTTTTCAAAAATTAAACTTTTCGCATTTTTGATTCGGGGTCAAAAATTTAAAAAAAAATTTACATTACTTGATAGTACTATATATGAAGTAAAACTATGAAGTATAAACTTTCAAATAATCTTTGAAAATATTTAAACCGAAAGGTGATAGAGCAAAAGAATAAAAAAAACAACATATATTTTAATTTTGAGAGGTGTGGGTTGTATTTCGGAAAAAATGTTCCTTCAATTATTAATGTATGCATCGTAGGTAACAAATTCACTTTAATAAAAACGTTTTCTGTAAGTTGCATCTGAAGAAAATTTAAATTGGTGTTTTCGCAATAACCCAACCAATTAACGAATTTTGATAAAAAAATTAACATGATCAATGACGTAGAAATATTTGAGTCAAATTTGAAATAGGTATGGTCTATCTTGAGATATTTAGCCAAACATAATGCGACACACATAGATGCACGTGTTTTTTTTCCGCTAATTAAATAAAATGCAAAAAATTTTATAAAAATCTCGATACCCCATTATGACCATCTAGCCCATTGTCACCCACTGTCACCGTTTCTGTTTAATTTGTTTATTGAAAAAAGCTATTGTAGAAATGAAAGAAAAAACAAAAGGAATCGGAATTCATGAAAAATCCATACATTGTATTCGCTTTGCCGATGATATTGTGTTACTGGCGGAATCAGCAAGAGGAATGGAAATTATGTTAGAAACACTATCTAAAGTACTTACTAACAAAACTTAAACTGAAAATTAATTAGGAGAAGACAAAGATTATGATTGTAGGAAAAACAAAGCAAGGTACAAAGGTTGATATATTAGACGGTACTGTTGTAGAGAGGGTTGACAGTTTTTGTTATTTGGGAAGCACTGTCATTAGTGATAATAAATATGTCACAGGAGTAAAAAGAAGAATAGCGCTGGCAAAACGAGCTTTCCAGGATAAAATGAATGTACTGATATAATCATATGAGTTTGCAAATAAGGAAACAGTTCACTAAAACTTATTTCTGGAGTGTTCTATCTTACGAGTGTGAAACATGGAGGCTTGGGAAAGCAAAAAGACGAAGACTGGAAGCAATGAAAATCTGGATTTGGAGGAGAATAACAAGAAGAAGCAGGTGGATAGGAAAAGAAATGATCAAGTGTTAGCAGAAGTGAGTGAGAAGAGGTCCTTGCTAAGTGTTATACGAAGAAGAAGAACGAAATTGATAGGACATGCAATACGACGTGACTAGTTCATGATGAATATATTTGAGGGCAAGGTTTTGGGTAAAAAACCTAGAGGTAGACCAAGAGCAACCATCATCAATAATGTTAAAGAAGAGATGAGCCTTGGTTCATATAATGACTTGAAGAGAGAAGCGGTGATGAGAGTGACGTGGCTAAATCGGCAAGGCGTACCCTTTAGTGAATGATGATGATGAGCTACATTCACCGGGAAAGTGAAATTTGGTAGAATTATTAAATCTAGCTAATTAAACCAATGGAAAATGAATTTCAAGGGGCTTGAGATTCTGTTTGTTATAATCAATGCCTATAAAACTACATAATATTATTAAAACACAATTTTAAATATCTGATTTGATGTCAGTCAGTGATCGTAATATTGAAATTGCTTACAATATACGTAGTTATGTCATTTTGTAGATTGTCTTATGTCATTTTGTAGATTGTCAAAGTTCTTGTAAACATTTTCTTGTCTGAAAGTAAGGTTTTTGAGCATTTACGATCAAAATCCGTTATATGTCCACAACCATTAAACATATTTCTATGTCTATAGAACTTAAAAATTAAATACAAAAAATTAATTTTTTAAGAGTAAAAAATTTACTGTTAAGGGACAATTTCAAAATTAATAAAAAAACGTTTTGGTTAATTTTTGTATTTGTCCATTATAAAAATTGTACCAAAAAACATACATGCAATACGGTGGCCAATAAGCAGACATATCCTGAAGGATTGTCTCAAATGGGTTTGCTCCCGCTGGAAGTCGTTTACTCCTCATAAATTCACATAGACACATTATCCAGCATCTGTGAATGATTACCAAAACGGCGCCTAAAACTTGATTTAGCCACATTCCACATTCTCACCACTATATTGGTATGTACGCCTGTTACCGGATCAATAACATTTTTACTATGGTTAAAAGTTTGGTAATGATATACTCTCTGTTAGCGGTTTTACCTAACCTACCCTAATAACCTTTCTTTAGATTTGCACAACTTGTCAAAAATATTGGTAGGCAAATCCATGGTTATCCATGGTACTACAAGCACTGTGGTAGAACTGAGTAATAGTCTTTACCATTACTAAGATTGGCCAGCTACGACGCGCGGCGATGCGTAGACCTTCTGTTATCTATGAATGACTAACGTAGAAAAGGGATACTCTAAAATCAGTTATTAGAACAGTAATTAAAAAACATTTTTTAAAAGTATCTTGTCAATAGAAAAATATTTGAGCGTTTTTGGGCATATAACGGATTTTGACCGCCTTTACATACTAAAATACTGGGAAGATTATTTCAACTACTATTCATAGGCATTTAATCCTTAGTTCGTTACATCTTTACAAGGATTTTCTTTGTTAAGTCATTTAATTGATAAAAGTTATAAAATTTTGATAATACTCAAAATACTGAAAATCTACAGCAGAGTTAATCAGATGTAATTATATAAACCGAACCACTGTATAATTGATTTAAAATCTCCTTTTTGGTCATAGAAGGTTATAAGATAGTGCGTACGTATTGATTAGGTGATTCATACAGATAATTTACATATCAACAACAGCCTACAACAAACGGACGACCATAAGACTTACAGACAAATGTAATATAATAACCCATTATACAGCCAGTTAATACCTATTATCATAGTGTTTTAAACCTTACATCAACATCATCATCACCTATTCTTTTTTTTATCAATTATTATTCGTATTCTTTTTATTATATTTCTCATCCTGAGAATTACTCATCTTAAATTTAATCATTTTACATGTACAATTCGTTTATATATTAATTTACATTGAAATTACAGTTGTCACTTCATGAATTCTTAGTAGGCTATTACCTATTATACACGTATACACTTGCATATATAATGCGCAATACAAAAATTATATATATTATATCTATGAAGTTGGCAACACTTTTACTAGCACCACTACCTTTTTTTCTAACAACTCCTCCCTCTTTGTCAATCTTTTTCACCCTTTTCCTTTTTATTATGTTATGTGTGTTTGTGTATATTATTTTATATATTCATGAAAGATTATAACCTCAAATTATAATTCTGACGTAAAACAAACAAATAGCGCCAACAGCGTTCAATATTTTAACCTTTAACCTGTAGTAACTTATATAATAACAATAATAATATGTTAACCACAACTAACATAAACATTAACTTAACCTAATCATTATTTTTCGTACATGTCATTCATCATAGAAAATTATATTATCATGCAATTATAAAAAAAAAGTAAAAAGAATAAAAATAAAAATGTTTATAAAGAGAAAAAATAATAATGATAATAGACATAACATTTTACAACATAAATGTTATATTTGTTATCTGTATATTCAATTTTAATACGTTAATGTATATATATGTATTTTTTTTTTTAAATATTTTAAATATAACTTACAATACGTAAAGACTATATTTAAGTTTATAGAAAATTGTACACATTTAAAATTTAAATGTCGTGACATATTAAAATTAAAGCTATTATTTAACAAAAATATTAAATGTTTATAAAAAAATTATCTTTTTGTTAATGTTTTTTTTTTTAGAAAATTTAATAAATTCATTTTATTTCTAGAATATAATGAATAATTCTTTAGTGCTATAAAAACAGTCATATTTTTGACGCCTTTGCTAATTTTTTTTTTTTTTTTTTTTTAGAAAATTTAATAAATTCATTTTATTTCTAGAATATAATGAATAATTCTTCTTCAGTGCTATAAAAACAGTCATATTTTTGACGCCTTCTAGCAATAAAAAATATTTAAACTGATGTAAAAATAAAATTGTAATGAAGTGGGTGTAATAATATTAATAAGAAATATTATATCAGTGACTGTCGTGAGTTATTTTGTGATTATTGAAGAAAAAAAAAATGACATTTATATTTTCTTACAAAGATTATATGATGTCATCGTGGGCTTTCTTTTTCAGTCCCTATAAGTCACTTATGCCACCATATTGAAGCAGTCTGCCTAGTATAGAAGATCAAATGAACCCCTTGCGTATAAGTCTATATTAATTAAAAATATTTCATTTATTTGGTTTACATCAAACAAATGATTAATTAAATTTCGTAATTATATATTTTTATAAAAAAATAATGGATATCATAATTACGTAACAAATTTTAATTCATGAGTAATTGTTCTTTTTATTCGTATAGGCCAGTTGATAATCAGTTAAACAGCGTATTTTCTTCTTTATTTTAAGAGATGGAAGAATCCCATTTACTGACGCCTAGGCAGTGTCGGGCTCGCTAACAGGTTCCGCAAGATGTTATTAAATGCGTATATGTTTCTGCGCACTACCGACTAAACCTCCACCCCCCTGGCTACCCATACTTCCTGGTACAGTTGGCGTGCATTACTTCAGGAAGGGGAAAATACGCCTTCACACACATTCAGACACCACAGTCCTTCTTTTACCTATTCCTTCAGGATATTTTACTCGGAACGAGGCGGGTGAGTCATTTCCGCAAATTTTACGGTCCGCACTTCTGGTATGGAGGAGGTGCCAATAAGCGGATGGATATTGAGTTAGAGTCGAAGGTTGTTTTGCAAGAAGTTTGTAGTAGGACCCAGGTGTGTCGACGGCGGGCCCTGCGGTCGATTTTCTTCTAAAATTCTTTCATCCTTTTTGACTGAGTTCCTGTTTTCTTTCATCAGTCCAAGCTTCTTCAAGTTTATTATTATTATTATTATTATTTATCTTTTCTAATTTTTCTGAATTTATTTCTATACTAAACTTATTTTTATCAGGTTTTATCATTTTGAAAGTATTTTGCTTTTTGAAACAATTTTTTTGTATTTTCGTTTTTGAAAATTTGTTTAGTTACTGATATTTGTTATCAATTATGAAGGGTTGTCCGGAAAATCTTAATTTGTTTTTCTTTATTGAAATAAAAGTGATTTAAAAAAAAAAATAAGATGATAATTCAACCGATTTCAGAGAATCTGTTTTTTGTTTGTTTTTTTTTTTAAGTGAAGACCATTTTAACGCGATTTTAATAAATTATTATGATCAATTTACATTTATATTTTCTCCAGTATATTTTTATCCTAGCCTTATGTATTATACAAAGATAAAATTTATTTAAGGAATAGATAGCATTTTATGTAATTGTTTTACAAATATTATTCACGAATGTTAAACTGTAAATTGTATTTTCTTTGTACCCAGAGATTTGTCTCCGAATATAGGTGTCTTTCTAAGATTACAAAAGAATTTGTGGCAAAAGAAAGAAAATTTTATGATTTTTTTATAAAATAGCTTCAATCCAGGACAAAGTGCAATGTGTGTTGTGGTATCACGAGTCAAAATCACCGGTTACTGTGCAACGAATTTTAAGAAGGGAATACGGACGACCAGCACATGATAGCAAGAGTGTCGTTGCGTGGTATTTAAAGTTTAAGGAGAGTGGAAGTGTAGCCGACCTTCTGCGGAAAGGGCGCCTATCCGTTAGTGAAGAGGAGGTTGAGATTGTGCAGCACGAATTTATAAATGCTTGCTGCTCCTTCCAAATCTACCCGTCGTTCATCCCTTAAACTAGGGATTCCCCAGTTGACAGTGTACAAAACTTTACACAAGAACCTAAGATTGCAAGCATATAAAGTTCAGATATTGCAATATCTACATCCAGATGACGGCCCTCGTCGTGTTGCCTTTCCGTCCGAGATTTTGCAATGGATTGATAACGACAATGAGTACCTGCAGCATGTGTGTTTTTCAGACGAGGCTACTTTTCACATCTCAGGGAAAGTAAACAGGCATAGTATGAAAATATGGAGCTCAGAAAATCCGTACTTTCCAGGGAAAAAATGAGATTCCCCTAAAGTGAATGTGTGGTGCGGTTTGATGCACAACAGAATCACTGATCCTTTCTTTTTCATTGAGCAATCAGTAATAGCTAACATTTAACTGGATATGCTGAAACAGTTTACTATACCTCAACTAAATGACTTGCAATCTAGGGTGGTTTTCCAGCAGCATGGCGCATTCCAACAGCACCCACATTGGGTGGGAATTGATATTGGGAGTACTAGTTCGAGATTTTCTGAATGAATCAATTGATGGCTTAAGGACTGGGCGAGACTTTCCCACTCCCTGGCCACCACGATCACTGGACATAACTCCCTTAGCCTTTTTCCGTTGGGTTATGTTAAGGACATAGTCTATGTAACACCCGTATTTGGTCTGGACACATTGAGACAGAGAATAACTGAAGCTGTTGCGAGAGTTTCCGAAAAAATGGTGACTAACACATGGTGTTAAATTGATTATCGGTTGGATATCTACGAGCGACAAAAGGCGCACATGTTGAAAATTATTGAGATTTCTTTTACTACAAAGCGCGCAGCTGTAACTGAAATAGTTTTTTGTCATAAATGTTTGTATTCATGGAAAGACTTTATGGACACTCTTTATTTTTTTATTTTTTATTTTTTTATTTAATTTTTATGGGCATCGACTGCTAAGGTCATTAGCCCTCGTCACAATCTTTAAAAGAAACTACTATCACCATCTGGATCGTCGTATGTAAGGGTGTAAAGGGCCCTTACATTTTATTTAAAAGCACAAACTACACAAAACATTTAAGACATAAAGACAAGGACAATCACAAACACTTATGGGGTGTAAAGGGCCCCAATATTAAAATTTGAGATAGGTTCACAAAAGACCATTAAATTAAAATGAAATTAAAACTTATCCTACCATATCTTTCTTTCTTCTACGCGTCTCATTTATAGTTTGTTTAAGCACCCTCGGGGCGACCAGAACCGCCGTTGAGCAGTATATCAGTCGCGCCAGGGTGCCGTGGCAGTTGAATCCTTCTTATAGACAGGTTATAGGCATGCACAGCGTACACCCACAGCCTCGCGCCCTCAATCCACCCTTGAGGGTCCCCCATGCCATCATCGGACACACCCCGACTCACTGCTCTTGAATGCAGGTGAGCCAAAATGGCCTAGGCAAGAGGGCTACCTCCCGTCACTATACGTGCCACGTTTCAAGACTCCCTTATGTATATATGCATACGTTTAAAATTAAAATTAAACTTATCAATACCATTTTTTCTTTATATATATATAAACTACCGCTTAGAGTTTCTCACAGCTTAAACTTTCATTTTTATAGACTTTTAAGAAGTCCACTGGCGTGTAAAAATGCAACTATATTTTCTTCATTTCCATTATCCAGATCAGCACTAATATTATTTGTAAGACGGAACCTCTTTCTGAGGTCCTCATATATGGTACACTCTTCTATTAGATGCTTGATTGTCAGTGTTTTATTACAAACACCGCACATTGGTCTCACTTTGCCGGTTAACAAATATAAATTTGTTAATCGCGTGTGACCGATTCTAAGTCTGGTCACCGCTACTTGTTCACGGCGAGTCAACTTAAAGTCGCTTTTCCATTTATAAGGAGAAGTTTTAACCGAGTTTAATTTTGTATTTAAACTCCTCCATTCAGCGTTCCACTTGTTTCTTACTATGTTGGTTAGACGGTTTTTAACATCTGCCACTCTTACAGGAAATGCATCCAAGTCATCGCAGACTGTTGCCTTTCTGGCAGCTCTGTATTATTTGTTTCCCAGATTATTTCTCCGAAATAATTTATTTTTTTTATTATATTACAGCTTTTACTTTTATATTAATGATAACTATTTATTTTATATTAGTGGCGTTTATAACACAACGTTGTTAATATAACAAAGTGTAAGCTCTTTGACGGTCACTTGTTTGATCATAAGACTTGGCAGCTCAGTATAATTTTCAATTAAATACAAATATAATCTATAAACCTTTTCTTTATTTTCAGATTGAAGGGGCATGACGACATGTGGATTAAATGAGTTCCCCTACTTCAGCTTGTTCAAAATTAATCAATCCGAAAACATATTAGAAAATCATGGACTCCGTGGCAGAGTTGTAGCGCCTCTTTCTTTCATTTTTCGTACGCTACAAAACTTCAATTTTGTAAGAAATTACATACTTGATATGACATTGTGTTAACCTACAAATTAATGTATCTAATTTTATAATTATATGCTTATGTTACAATCAAATAACCTTTGGTTGTGGGATTAAATCTTGGGTTGAAAATTAGCACAAGAGATTATTTATATTTAAAATAACAGCATATTTCTTCTATATTGTTTTTTTAATGCAGTAAATTATTTTTCTTAGTTAGCCAACTACCAAATATCCCTGAAATACTTTCTTTATAGGTAACATTATCCATTAAGTATATCTGAATAAAAATTGCTTATAAGAATATTATAATGGTTTATTATTGCTTCCACTTAAACAATCCTTCAACGAATATAAATAACTATGTGAAATCTGACACTTATGAGATACATGTCAGGATTTTGTTTTAACTAAATTGGATTGTCTATTCTTTATTAATAAAATAAAGATCCTATTACAGTTCTGGTTGTAATTTTTTATAAAAATATTTACTTAAAAATCTTAAATATAGGCTAATAACGATAATTTTCAAATAATAGAAGGTACATAAAGAGCGATAAAAAATTACATTTACCTTGAGAAGGTCAAATTACGGTTATGAAAAAGATTGTATTGGTAATGCATAGTTAGATAATGGTAGATTGTAATAGTAAAATAGAAAAAAACCACGTACAACAAAATAACAGCTGGTGGTTAGGCATGATGTTTAAACAACGCAAATTATGTTTCAAGACAAATAAGGAAACTGGGCCAGTAGTGGCAAACAACGGGCCAGGTAAGCATTTTTTTTTTCTTCTAACGTTATGCCGACGTATTAAAAAAATAGTAATAATAAAACAAATAAAAAGAATGAGCATCAATAAATAGTTTCCGAATAATTTAACGGTTATCTTTTTTACTGTTTATTTTTCTTTCAAAGAACATTAACACTTCCACGTTTCTTCGAATGCTAATTAAATAATGTACTTATTTTTTATTTAATCCTTTCTTTTTTATAATTTATCGAGATATTTATGGGTGAACAACCATTAAATTTATTATCACTAGAAAAAATACGTACACAAATATTACATTGTAGGTAAACTGTAAGAAACTATTATGCAATTTTTTTTCTCGAAAAAACTGAAAAAAAGTTGGGATTTAATTATTGGATGAAATTTTATAAGTAATTTTATGTATGCTACACAAAAGAAAAAGAAAATAAAAGTTGGAACTTATGTAGATTAATCAGAATCTTATCTAAGACGGATGTAATAAGAAAAATATCAAAATAGAAAAAAATAATTCATAGGTGTATGAGAGTGATTCATGAAGAATGTAAGAAACGTTCAGGGTATTGCTTGTGAAAATAAGGAAGAAAGTTCATAAGAAATATAGATTAAATTTAACCTAAATTTTTTTGAAATAATTTATTTCATAAGTTGCCAATACAAACAGTCGGTTTCAACGACTAAGTTTTGTATTGCATTTATTTATTTTTTTCTTGTTTCGGGAATCACCGTCAGGTATTACTTCAGAGGATGAATGATATGTTTGAGTGTAAGTGAAGTGTAATTGAAATTCAGTCACCAAAGAACACCGGTATCCACGATCTAGTATTCAAATCCGTATAAAAGTAACTGCTTTTACTAGGATTTGATAGTTGGAACTCTCTGTTTAAAAATCAGCTGATTTGTGAAGACGCGTTCACCGCTAGACCAACCCGGCGAGTTTATATAGCATTTGAATAGCAGTAGACACTTAAAAAAGGAATGGAAAGTTACGTATATACTCGTTTGTAAATATATGATTATCATAATAAAGATAAATTGGCTTACTCACGTGAATTATTAGATTCAAGTTTTTTCCTTCCCTCTTTTCTATCGGATGGTTGTATCCTTTGTCTACAATGGCCCATCAGAGGTTTCATTGATATACGTGCGTATAAACTACTATAGTTTGAAATTGGAGTTATAAATTGTTGCAACTAAAAAAGAAAAAGAAAAAGGAATTGCTGTATTTTATTTTGAAATAAAATTATGAGTTGCATTAAAAGACGAAAAATCAAATAATTATAAAATCAATTTTATTATCTAAGGCAACATTCTTTTTTCTATGAAGGATTAGTTTCTAAAAAAACGATGTAAAAAACGAAAATTCATAAATGTCCTTTACCACCTCGAAAACGTTTCCAAAAAATGTTATCGAGAATTGTTCCGTACATACATACCAATTGACCAAGTTTGAACAAAATTGGCTCATCCAAGCAGTGACCTACGTATATCGTATTTTTAAAAAAACCGGGAATGAACTGCATAACTTTCCTGGTTACAACCATAATTATAAATAAATAAAGTTGTAATTTTCTAGGAAGATTTCCTAGGTAGGGAAATTTTTTATAATTTTTTTTTCAAGAATAGTAAAGTGTAACGACTTTTTTTTCTTTTTCCTGTTTAGCCTCCGGTAACTAATATTCAGTTAATACTTTAGAGGATGAATGAGGATGATGTGTATAAGTGTAAATGAAGTGTAGTCTTGTACATTCTCAGTTCGAACATTCCTGAGATGTGTGGTTAATTGATACCCAACCACCAAAGAACACCGGTATCCACGATCTAGTACTCAAATCCGTGTAAAAATAACTGGCTTTACTAAGACTTGAACGCTGAAACTCTCGACTTCCAAATCAGATGATTTGGGAAGACACGTTCACCACTAGACCAACCCGGTGGGTTTTTCTTATAACTAGACAGACAACTGATTACAGATATCATATGCGACTCCCTCCGAGAAGGGAATCATTGGATCCTCCACATAACTAGGAATCCATGAGGCAAATTCCTACTAGACCGAAAGTCCTTCAATGAACTGATTGAAGGAGAATTGCGAAGTTAGAAGGACGAAAATATCTTGCTAATCTCCCAAGGAAAGAACTGAACAAGAATGATCTAGAAAAGGATCAGCACGCATTACCAAACCCTGTCCATCTTAAAATTGAACTAAAAATAAATATATAACCGTCATTAAAAATTAAATACCCGCCAATTAATAGAAAGAGCCAGCAGCAAAGGTTGGTGTTCAAGCTCTATAATAAAGCGGGGATAAAACAATCCCCAACATCTTTTCATTCCGCTCCGTTCTGATGATCCCAAAAAAAGATATCAAGAAATTTATCTACAATTAGATAACTAATTTCAGTTTGAAATTCAACAAAATTATACATTCCTCAAGGAATAATCTATACTGAATTTTATTTTTAAAACATTTGGAGAACATATTCGTATTTTATTCATAATGATATACACCAGATTCTTCACTAGCTGTCAATAAAAAAGGCAAAATCAAGAAAATTAGAGATATTGAGCATAAATATATATTTAAGAAGAATTACATAATTTTATTATTTTTACTAGGCAGATTCTCATCACGTACATGTATTATCTGTGTCTAATGTTATTACAGGTAATGCCATGATATTTAAACTGCATGATATATATATAACTTCTAACAATTGGACAGGTGTCAAGTACAAAAGATTTTTGCATTACAACATAAAGACCTGCCGGTACACCCATTTACTTTAAAGATGCACGAATTGTTCTTGGCATTTTTCCCAGATCACGAAGTATGACAGGCATAAACGTTATTTCCTCTGAGCCCAGACCGCCATATTACAATACTTTGTTACCTTCGTGTATTTATTCTTAGCATTAACACTAAGTGGAACTATGGCATTAAACTAGCAAGGTGGTCTTTTCCCATTAAGTTAACAATGACAATATACGATTTCTTATTATTCACTGGTTTCTATCGGGTTAGATCTGTTCAATTACGCTTTATACTCTAGTGTCTGTTACAGAAGAAGAATGTTACCTGTATTATGGCGAAACATCATTAAGAAGCCAAACGGACAAATATTCTGATGAATATTGGACATAGGATTAAACAAAGTGCGCGCACATACACACATACACACAGACACTATAAATATATACTTCCTTAGTACTGAATACTGTCATTCTGTAGTGTCAAGTTTAATAAACTCATAAAAATTCAGACCTCTTTATCTGTGAACAATTTATCATAATTCTTCAATTATGCAAAGAAATAATGAGAACCCACAACAGTAATCATACCTTCAATAAATCTTCTCTAGGTTATTATTATTCCAATACATAAAAATAAATTGTATGACACTATAATTTTGATTAAAAATTATATAATTACTTATGCACCACCATTTCCATGGTAACAATAATTATTTAATTAATTGTTTTTAGTAAGTCTACAAATGGTGGTGGTGCAGAAATATTTTCTGTTTAGAATAATACTTATTTTTATCGTTGTATCGTTTATTTTTAATGAAAACAGTAGGATGTGTCTTTACACAAAATACCAACTTATTTTTTTTTCCTCTCTCCCCCGAATCGGATTCCACAATGAAGCATAACACAATCCGGGGGGAGTGTCCTTTTACTCTAATAATCCGGCTGGATCTTAACTATTAATGCCTACCTCTATCTCTCAGAGTAGGGTTACCAGGCCCGACTATGTCGTTCCTGTTCCCCACCCTAGGAGCCGGGACTCGTTCTTTATGCCTTGTTTGCCTCAAATAAGTCTCGCCGGGACTACGGTCTTTTCTACAAGAGGACGAGAGAGTACCCGTGCTACATCACTGCTACCCATCTATGTATGCATAAACGAATAGCAGCTCAGCAGGGAGCTGTCTCTCATTCTCTCGTTGCCCTGGCAGTCCTATCCTTCTGCTGAAGGACCCGGGTGTTAAAATTAGATATACCACATATAACCAACTTATGGTACCTCTAGTTTATACAAGGTAGTACTGTTTCCTCTTTTTCATGTTTCAAACTTTCTCAGCCCAAGAGAATAATCTTTTAAAGAAAAATGGTATAGTACTACTTTGTCGTTTACAAGATACTGCAAAGAATATATCTAAAATTAAAATGAAGTATGTTAATCTGATTGTTTTTTTTTAAATTTTAAAAACAGTTAAAGGAAAATCCCTAATAGACGCGCTATGCGTCTTTACGATGTTATATGACGTTGCAACACGTACTTTCAGTCGAAATTCAATATGCGTGTCAAATCGAACCTCAGCTTCGTGATCGTCATACGTTTTTTATACAGTTTGAACTATCAGTTGTTGCTTTAACGGGTATGGAACTAAATACGGTAGTTGATTGGAATAATTACATTAATTTCATTTTTGTCATTGATATTTGTACACGTTAAGTTTATATTCATATGTATTTGTGGTTTTATAACATTAAGTTCAATGTTTTAATATTTTATAATTAATAAATATATATTTATTCTCTTGCATACATTTTGTTTTTAAAATACAGTCAGTTTTCTTTTAGCGACTTTCTGAAGAAAAGTAATACGTAGTACGCAATCAAGTATGATATTACTTTCGGTCGCACGATGGGATTAAGAGATGAAATTGAATTTACTATAAATTTTGATGTGTGAGGATTACGAAAATACTATTTCACTTAAAATGTAATTTCCTTATATACAGAGACTGTTGTGTAAAATTTTACTGAATCAATTTTATTGGTATTTAGATGTACCGTAGTAATGTGTCTGAAGTTGCGCATATGAAAATTTGGTGAAGATTGGGTATTTGTCGACTTCATTGTTTTATTTACAATTAGGTTTTATTTACAAATATTAATTCAATGATAACGAATAATTATTAATTTCATAGGAGTTAAAACACGACTTTCTAATAAGCTTATCAGTATGAAATTACCACCTATATTTGATTTTTTTTTTTTAATTATTTGATGTTTAAAACTTAAATTAAACGTTTTAGTCGATGGAAATCGATTAAAATAATTACTGAAAGGTTCTGGAAAACTGTTACAGTGTTAATTAAGGGAGCATTTTTTTGGGAAATTTTCATACGTTTGACACGGTTATAAATACGTGTACAAGTACGAGGGTACTTTTCTTTAATGTTCCTTTGTTGTTTTTAAAGGAAAAGATACTTTTATCGAATGCCAGCGCCACGGTTTATTTGTTTAAGCACCGAATTTATTTCTTTTTAACAATTTAGAAATGCTATTTGATTAAATGCCTCGAACGGTAAGTTTTCTTATCACAATGATATAAATTTGACTCAATGATATTAATTTGACTCAATATTTGTAACCAATATATTGCAGCCGGTTAGCTAGTGTTGGTTCTGTGGGTTTTTCGTAAAATTAGTTTGTTTGCTACCGACTTTTAACATGACTATCTGGAATTTGCGGAAACATGATGCCATTGAGTTCCTCCAACTGAGTGGCATTGTATCTGGAACCATGTAGGAATAGACACGAAATGCATCTTTACGGTTTTTGTATTGCGTTTTCAACAAACGTGCATGCCAGTCAAAAGTCAATGTGCGTGTAAGTACGTGGCTGAAAAATTTGAAGCTTAACTTTGTGACGGTCATATTTTTTTTATATAGTTGGGTGTTTGAACTATTAGATGGTGTTGTAGCTGAAATGGGGATGGATCTAAATACAGTAGTCGATTGGATAATCTTATTTGGATTACATTAAACGGAAAGGTAAAATTGGGAAAACGGAATGGTCGTCGAAATCGATGAGACGCTGTTCTCCAGGCGCAAAATTCATGCTAGTCGTGTCTACCTACAACAACAGGTTTTCGGCGACATTTATCATAAAAACGGTGAGTGTTTATCAGTTACAATGGCTTACAGAACTATTCAAATCCTACTGAATGGTATCAAACACAACGTTAATGACAGGAGCTGTTGTACTTATGGTGTACATTTCATCTACATTTATACATATCATTATTCATTCTTTGAAGTAATATTTAACGGTGGTTCAGGAGTCTAAACAGAAAAAGAGAGTTTACTTATTGTGTCACACCAAACCGATACATGACAAATGAAAGGGTTTCGGCATTTAACTGCGAATCATCGGTAAAATATCATTGGTTATAAATGTGGGGCTCATACTCAAACCATTTTACCAGTATTTTAAAGTAAATTATGCATGCTCAAACTCAACGGAAATGATATAACGCGTAATATAATTACGCGTTAATATTGTTGTAATATAATTTTATGGTACGGTAATCAACCTGTGGTTTTTAAATTCACCCTCAAATACTGTCACGGATCATAAAAGTATTATATTTTATTTTATACTACGAATTAAGGTATGATGTAACTTTTTTAAAATTTAACGCTTATTGACAAAACAATACAGGTAGTTTAAAAAAAGTTAAAATTAATAGCATTATAAAATTACATTATAAAACACTTTTCTTTCCGAATTAATATTTATTTAACATAAAAACTATCAGTAGCATATTTATTATTAAAATAAATTTCAACTAACAATAAAGTATAGAAACGAATAACCATCAAAAGCAGTCATTTATATTATGTTTCTAAACAACCCTAATGCATAACGCATGTAATTCATCGAAGTACAATATTTATTTAATTATTCGGTTTCATATAAGCTACTAAAGTCGCAGTATTTTTAAACATCAATAAAATGTTAAAGAGATAAATTACCTGTAATATTAGGCCTACGTACAATAGATTTATACAATACATCATTAATTAAATGATTTATTATAATCTCATTTTTTCCATCAATTCCAAAGTACTTTTTCATGTTGTACGTGAAATGAAAGTAAAAGTTTGTTATTTTTGTCTTTTATATCAGGAAGAAGATAATTTATTATTCGATTTTAAGCTTGAAGGTAAATTATAAAAAGGATAAAAGAATAAGCGTGTGAGTGTGGGAGTAAGAGAATAAAATAGGAAGTGCGAGAAAAATGCAATATCTAATGAAAAAAAAAAAACATATATTATTTAATAAATTCAACTTGATGCAATTTTTTTTTTGCAAGAATGAATAATCATGTGGGTTTTAAAAATAATTTATATCTACGTAAAATAGAAATTTAT
The DNA here is from genome assembly GCF_047948215.1 of Lycorma delicatula. Taxonomy (NCBI): domain Eukaryota; kingdom Metazoa; phylum Arthropoda; class Insecta; order Hemiptera; family Fulgoridae; genus Lycorma; species Lycorma delicatula. Next base: position 49,075,808 of record NC_134464.1, on the reverse strand, counting down.
ACCTATAAGAAATGTTAAATAAAAAAAAGAAATAAATTTGACTTATATACTTTTATTACTAAAATAAAATTAATAAATTCGATTAAAACATTTATATAAATAATTATAATCTGATTATAATTACAGATCTAATTATAACTCGATTAGAAATAAAATGTTTAGGTTACGAAACTCGAATCAAACATACAATGGTTCTCATGCATATTACTTATGCACACTGACCAAAATGAAAAAGCAGCATAATTTATCACGTAGATAAATAAATCTTTCTTCTGGTTGGTACATAAAAATTGATTATACAGGTCACGTCAATATAAGATAAATTATAAAAACAAATCGTAAGATAAAAAACACATGTATTTAAAGTCAGAATTAACCGTTTAAATACAAACACATGAAATAATGTTAAATGCATTAAATAAAAATAAAAAAATACTAAAAAATAAATCACAGTTAAAAATCCGCTATTGGGAATTAATTATTTTGAGCACATACGTATTTATACGGTATATTACAACATTTTATGTATATATTTAGCCTAAAATTTGCGTTTGATTTAATAAACAGATGATTAAATAGATGGAGAATACGATTTAACCAAACAAAATCGAAACATTTGATTTCACAATGAGGAGAGGTGATCATGGTAGAGCCACATTGATGGTATTGTAATTATGCAAACTGAGATTGTGAGGTATCTAGGTCGTCGATATTTCGATCGTCGACTAACGTGAAAAGTCCATATGGGAGAAAAGAGATGACAACTTGAGAAAGTTGAAGGAAATATTCTGGTGTTGGGCAGACGTTTTTCCTTGCATAATAAACAGTTGGCATACTCAACAATTCTAAAATCTGTCTGGACCTATGGGATGGAGCTGTGGGGAACCGAATCAATATTGACATCTTACATCTGTTATAAAATAAGCTAGCGAGGTATAAAACAGAGACACCATGGTGTACAACGAAAAATGAGATCCAGGGTTATAGTAAGTGTGGAAGGAGATTCACCGATTCAGTTTTCAAACTATTGTAGTTTTAAAACTACGAACTTTGGCTTAACTACCAACCATACATGTCACTCGGCAGTAAACCTACAAAACAATGGAGATGACATTAGAATGTTGAACAGACTGCATGTTCCTATAATGTTTAAGGTGTACCTATAATGTTTTAAGGTGTCTACAGTAAACTTGAATATGAGTATATTTTTATTTCTTTTTTTACAGTTGTTTATATTTTTTGCTTCTACTTATATCTTTTTTTTCTACTGTTTTAATAGTGTTGAGTATCATTCATAATTGCTAATTACATGTGCTTTGAATAAAGATTTTATTATACTAGTGTGTTATTTTTGAGGAATTTTACTGAGAATTCCTTATAAAAGACGAGATGTAAATAAATCGACACTTTTTTTCTAGTTAGTATTATTTAAAAATTGATCAACAGTATAATACTGGTTCTGTAAAAAAAAAAATTAATTGTACTTTATATAAACTGGTGGGAACATTTTTCAAAAGTGACCGTTCTTTTTAACAAGATTGCACATTCAAAATATAAACAAATATAAATTAACATGTTTTATTTTCTAAATCTACGTCTACAAAATCATACTTATAAACGCCAGATAATGATCTGAAAGCCCACTTTGTGTAAAAACATTCGTTCAGACGTTTAGAGCGTGCCCCTAGAGATTATATTATACTTTATAAGAGAATAATTATTTAATAATGACATGCTTAGCGTTTTATTAAGGCGCTTCGAAACAAAACGATACACAGTTTTATTTTGCTATAAATGAAACCAATTTGAGCATACTACGGAAAATTAATTGTTTAATAAAATATTAAGAATATTTGTTTCGTGGGCGACAGAAATATTATCGTTATTAAGTGGAATTTTGTTCACGCTGTTAGCAATATTACTTCTATCTGAGAAGCAATGTATATTTTGGTTAAGTTCTTTATAAATTAATAGATTAATGTAGATTTTAATTGTACCTTTAAATTAATATCGGTGATACTGTTGACATTAGCAATTATTAAAAAAAAAAGCAATATAAGTCGAAGCATTATTTACATCAGGATAATTAACTCAATAATTAGTCACGTTCATTTCTAATTTCATGATCATAATATATCACAACACATTAATTTTGTAAAATTTCAGGCTGTCAATATCTGAAACAGTACAAATTATTGAATCCTAACGATCTAAGAACGCAACTGAAATGATTGAATAGTTACTAATCATACAAATTTTTTAGTCATCATTTGTGATTAAAGAGATTAATAAACACACAGGCACGCGCGCGCGCACACACACACACACACACACACACACACACACACACACACACACACACACACACACACACACACACACACACACACACACACACACACACACACACACACACACACACACTACACACTGACATCCACATAAATAAGTTCATAAAACTAAGACACACAGACTTAAAAATCGGTTTTTATATAAATAAATATTTTATAATAAATAATAAAGTTAAAAAATTAATGTTTGACAACGCTTACTGTGTACAAGAAATTATAAATTAAGATAATTATAAAATTATAATAAAGTATAAAAACAGACTTAATAAATTATATAAATAGGAAGTTTATAAATTATTAATTTTAAATTTAAATTATATTTAAATAAAACACTAAACCATTTCTCTAATTTACATAAAATATCCAATGCTGGGAGTATTACAAATTTCTTTTAAAATTAGTTACTAAAAAGGATTGCGACTAAAAAAAAATTTTACGACTAAGAGAAACGTGTCAAGAGACTATCCAAAGAAAACCCAATATTAATAATATGCATCCCTTCTTATGTCACAAATAAAATAATTAGTTAACGAAAAGAAAGATAACAGATAATAAAGGTAACAGATAGGATTGCGGGCAGACCTGTCTGAGCTTAGGATTTTTTTACTACTATCACCTCCAAATTTAACAATAGTATAATAATTTTGGACATGTAATGTTAGTGTTAATAAATGATTCAAAAAAAGGCTAATATATCTTTCTCACATTTTTATTTTTGTTTAAAAAGTAGTAATACTTACAATCGGCTCCGTAAATTGAGTCATAAGTAAGTCTCTTGATAAGAAACACATGATAACGGGTTCTTAAGGAACTCCCAAAATAAACAATTCATAATAATAGTTATAAGTAATCTTAAAGTCCAATATTAAATCTTAAAGTCCAGTCTTAAATCGTAAAAAATATTTCTGCCAATATTTCACAAAATCCACAAAAACCAAACATTAATAAATAAAATATAAACATAGAAAACAAAGGCAATTAACAAACAATACCACTAGAGTTTTTGAGGTTTTTTTTTACTCTGCCTCTCGGAACCGAACCGACAATTAAGCATTAACACGGTTCCGGGAGGTGCCTTCACCTCTAGTCGCCAGATGAGGGAAACGCCAGGCTCAGCTATGCCGTTCCCGGCCTCCAACATCCAGCAACCGGGGCTCAGTCCTTTGTGGTTCGTCTCCAACGGGAACACCGCTGCAGGAGTGGTCCGCCGGGACTCAGTCTTTTAGCTAAGAGGCTTGAGATTCCCCGCACTTCATCACCTCCGACCACCTTTTTTTTTTTTTTTTTTATTTTATCTTGTTAAGCACCCCAAGGTAACCAGCCTCCGCCTGTTAAGACATAGCATGGTCGCCTTGCAGTGCCGTGGCAACAGTCTCTGCCCACCCTAACTGCCTCCTTACGGAGGATCTCCCGCCGGGGTCCCCAAAGCCTTTTCAGGGTGAGCCAACCACCTCATTCGGGCAGCTAACTCCCCCCTCTTCGATGGGGCTACCCTCCCCGTCCCTAACCTACATGTAGCCGGCACGCCTTCCGCGTACCGCTACCCCCACGTGTTCCTCTCATACCTGAGGGTCCTTGATGCCATCATCGGGGAGCCCCGACCTCACTACACTTGCCAGTGGAGCCAGAACACCCTAGGCAAGAAGGCTACCTCCCTGGTCCCTAATCGTCGCCACGATTCATCCCCAGCCTCCAGAATTTTTTGAGGCTTTCTCTTTTTTTTTTTTTTTTTTTTTTTTTTTTTACCACCTATGCAAACATAGGTGAACGGTAGCTCCGTGCGCAGCTATCTCTCACCTCCTCGCTTCCCGATCTTTCATTTGAAGTATTGCTGACACAAAATCTGCCACAATGTCTAAGTCCATCGAAATGCGTAACACTGTTCCAACGATGGTCCCTACTCGAGATGTCCAACATCTAGCACCCTCCTAAGATAGTCACTCACACCCCACCCACTTAGCGACCTAAGATGAAGTCCCAGCTGAGGGAGTTAAAGACATTGCGGACGTCGAGGCGTAGCACTACCGGAATCCTGTGTGCTCCAAGGGCCCGCCGCTGCTGCACCCATAATCTTCATCACCTCGTCCACTGCAGCGACCGTCGACCGCACAGGTCAAAAAGCTATATTGCCTCACATGCAGCTCTCCATGGACCTATACGAAGTGGGCGCCTCCACCGTACCGGGTTTCTTCACCAAGACCAACTGCAACCACTTCCAATCTTCTGGAATGGAACCACGGCGCAGCGTGTAATTAAATACTCGAAGGATCTCTACCGGTGCCTCCTCCAGTAAGATGCGGACTACTTTCGACCGGTATGCTATCCGGGTCAGGACCCATGTATAATCTCATCTGTCAACTGCCACGGATTAGCTCCTCGACCCGAAAAAGCAAAATATCGTCAACCACCGTCTCTTCCCGCAGGAGGTCTTCGCCGTTTGGGAACAGCGTTCTCACACTTGTCCGCACCTGCTCCTCTGTCAGAGATCCTCAGCCTCATGGGTCTCCACCAACACTGTTGCACAGTTCCCTGCAACACCTCCTCTTTGCCTGTTTCATTGCTAATCTGAGAGCTGCCATGGCCATTAGACAGTACCGTCGTAATATACCTGTCCTCGGAGCGCTTGTGTAACCTGTTGAGTTCTACACTCCACCAATAAACTGTCTTCATCACAGTCGGGTGTAAGTCACCCGAGAAGGCCAACACTCTTCCGCTACTATCTCTGCAAACTCCTCAGAAGACGCACTTCCGATCCGGCGACCGCCAATCTTCCAGGAGAAATCGATGCGGCCAACCTTGAAAGGGACCAACTTCGTCGCAGGGTCAATCTTGTGACTTGTTAGTGAATCAAACCTGATTGAGCCTATGACCTGATAGACATTCCTCCTCCAGCAGCTTCCAGTTACTATGGTTGCCAACACGACAAAAACCAAATCTATGACAAATACCAAGTCTGTGGCCGAACTCGATTCTTCCTGTTGGAACGTATCGCCTTCCCAATGCAGCTGAGCTCCAGCATACTAATCCGCTCACTCAGGTGATGGCCTCTAATTGACATTACTAGACCAGCAAATTTGGAGGTCTTGGCGTTGAAGTCCCTTCACCACCAGCACACTCCTGCTGCTGTTCTTGGTGATTTTTTCACCCAGATCGTCCACGAAGAAGGAATCCTCTATGTCGTGGTTCGGAGAGTGGTGGCTGCTGTACACCACCAAGCCAGGTAGGTCAGCCCACACAAAGTCTCTTACAGCTCCCCAGCCGAACATTGGCACACTAGCCGATGGGAGCCCAATGGCCGTCCTGGATGTCCGATTTACCATTCAGCGAGGTCCCCCCACTGTCTTTTTCGGCTCAGACACCAGAATCACGTCTAGCCATTCTCTTTGGCCTGTCTAAACATGTTGGCATTGAATTGAACGAAATTCATTTCGTTGTCAGACATCCTCTGGCTCGGTGGCCCTCCACACCACACAGCGCACAACATATTGCTTCCGTCCATCCTCCCCCTGTGACCCGGTTACCCACAAGTAAAGCATAAACCAGTTCTAACCGGGTTCGAAGAACGCTACGCAACATGCCCAACTCCCTTCAGCCCGAAAACCCCTGTCCTCTACCACTGTGATGTACGCACGACAGTGGACCCAGCCAACCTGATGCGTTCACCCGTCAGCTAATACCATTATATTTGGCATTCTCACATATCAAATTGCCATGCAGAGCCTCTAAGTCAAGCACATGAATACGTTTGAACCTTCGGACGTTCCTGCTGTTATCGAGCAGATTCATAGCAAAGTGTTTGACGTGATTTTCAAGTCGTTGCTAGTATTTAACATTGCACTGTCCGCAACTTCACGAACCGTCGGAAGCTCTAGATATTCGTGAATTTCATCATTCCGTGTCAACCATGGTGCCTTTATTTTTCACATTTGATTTTTTTAAAAATAATTAAATAAAAAATTAATTTCCTAATTTGATAATCATTGATCATTATGAAAGTACTAATGAACGCTACTAGAGGAATTAAAGCAACAACGTGAATCTCAATTAAATTGAGAATTTTAATACATGAGACTATATATTATGCAAAGAATATATATGTATACGTTATTTTTTTTTATTTTTATTATTTATTTGTTGTTTTAAAAAGTGTCTTTAAAAATAAATTTATTCCAAACTTTGAAGGTGCTAAAACCTTTTGAATGAATCATTTTTAATTTTGGAGTATACAGATAAAACATATTTGATTAGAATATAAAAAACGTAATACCTTTGCAAATATGCATTAAGTTAGTTTATTGCTATTTAATCAAATTTACTAGTATTTTAAGTGGATAGGACCTAAGAAAGACTGTAAAAATACGGTTTATGATTTTTTTTTACGAAAAAAAAGCATTAAAATCATGCTAATGGTATAAAAGTAATATGCTAATTTTATAGTTTATTTATTAAGCACGTACCAAAAACAATATATTTCATACAATTTGAATTTATAGTAATAAAAATTTATATATCACTATTATGAAAAAATAATTTTTTTTTTAACTTTTGTTCTTCGCCAAATTTCATAGATACAATGTATCTTTTATATAGATGTATATATATACAAAATAACATATCGTGAGCGATTCAAAATCAACAACACACGAAAAACTATCAAGATTAATTGATGAAAATTTGTATACATGTTCTTCTTTTGGTGTAAGTGCATAGTAAGAAACGATTTATTGAAATTCCGAGTTTAAATGTTTAAAATCAATTAAAAATGTAATTTCCTGTTTCTTAAATCTCTCGTAACTTTTGGTGTATTTAATATTAATGTGAATATATAAAATCCAGCTTCTAGAATTTTTTGAAATTCGACCGTGAAAGGGTTGTGAAAAAGGTCTTTTAGATAAATATCTAAAATACATTTTCGAGTTTTCTTTATTTTAATATTTTAACTGATGAAAAAACAAATTTTTATATACAAACCGTATAAAAAAAATTACGATGGGCCAGCTAAACATCCCCTGACCGTGATGGACGCCAGTAATTATATAGTGCGGGCGAAGCCGCAACGGGGTTGCCAATTTGGGTATATATCTGTATGCTGTAAATTAATTGTAATCAATCTGATTAAAAATATCTATAGTATACAAATGATTCGGTTTTCTAGATAATAGATATAATTTTTAAAAAATCTAGTTCAACGAAAAAAAACTCACGTAAACTTGTTATTTATCTATCTAATTTATCTTATCTCTCTATATCAGTTACTTATCTTAACTTCTTTAACAGATTTCGTTTTAAAAAAAAATAAATAACTAACTAGTCCCAACTATTTTACTATAATTTATAAAGCTTATAGATAATAAATCCAAAATGAATAATGATAAATAAAAGTATTAATTTAGAGATCATTTTATTTTTTTGAGCTTCGATAATTCATCTACCGTCCTAATTCCTTGAATATAAAATGTGTTTTCCAAACAGTTAAAATGAACATAGTGTATATTTTGTTACTTTTTGTACATTAAGTCCATTTTCAAGCAAAGTTATTTATTATCACTAAAATCATAGTCAGAAAATTACATGTATTAAAAACTGAATATATCATAATATTTATTTCGTTTCCATTTAAATATTTCCAAAATTATTTTTAGATTCAATATCCATTTTTTATGTAGTCCTGACCAGATGATTTATTACTTTTAATTGCTTTAACACTTTTCCTTTTCTATATTCTCCCACTCACTCCTCTGATTATTTCTTCCCTTCTTCCAGATCCACCACACGAAATTGTTTTAATCACCTGATTTCATCGCTATTGTCCAGTTGATTTATTGTCACAATTTATTTATTTATCTAACCTCTGTTTAGGGGTACGACGAGTAACAGCAATATTGAAAATACCCCAGACCTAGATTCCTTTCAGCCAGAGCTAGATTCCTTACATCTAGATAAAATTAAGGATAACTCTATTGACAGATCGTTATTAGATAACGATAACTGTGAGCTTCTGCCCAGCAACCAGTACTTGGTGTTAACCTGTTTCCCCTTTACTACAAGGTAGCCCTTCCACATTAGGAGACGATCCAAGTGTTAGCGAAGGTGTCATAACCGTTCCGTGAGAGGGATATAAACGCCACTTAGGTAGACCAGTGGACAATCACCCCTTCCTGAGAAGGGGTGATTGTCCACGGGTAATATTACCTCTGAGGGTAATATAGTAAATATTACATGACTCGATTTGTTTCATTTTCCATTTCGTCAGCCACGCACCAATCTCGTCTCTCTGATTGTGCTTAAGCAGAGGTTTGATTCGGATTTCCATCATTAGAAGGATTGACAAGTCGTCTGTAAACGATGTAAACGAGTGACGTAATCCGGAGCAGGAATGTCTGATGTGAAAAAAAATGCAGAACAGGCTCCAGAACAGAGCCCTCAGGAACCCCGGACTTCATATCGAAGAACCCAGATAATTCCTGTTTGTGTGCAGTTTTTTCTTTATTTTTGACTTGTAGAACACGTCTTAAATAATACATTAATGATACAATTATAATATAATAATAATCTATATTATATTATTATAATTATGAATACTGTAATTATTTTAAAATGAATAGATTAACAAGTTGTAACTTCTTTAAACATTTAATTCTTTAGGTGATTAATTTATTAGAGAAAAAATAAATTAAATTAAATAAAAAACATCGTGTGAATTGGAAAGTTTGCTTACTTAGAAATCAGAATTAAATTAAATGGTGCAAGATAGTTATTTCCATAACGGGGAAAAAATGTAACTGTACAACTAAAAACAAGAACTAAAACTATTAAGTAAATGACTATCTTGAAGATAAAAAAAGAACCTAAATGTGACTTAGCAAATTTGCCTTCATATACTTAACATAATTATAAATATGTAGTAATTATATATATTTAAAAGTATATTACAAACAAAAAGTATAAATTAAAACTATATAAATTATTTACGTAACACAGTTCTCGTGAGAAATAAATCCCAATCATTTAACAATTATGGCCTTAAATGAGAATGACCAACACGCATGTTGACCACACAGTTCTATACTAATTAATTGGATAATATATCATCTGGTAGCTGATTAAAACTGTTCTAAACAAACATTATTTTAATAGTATAACGTCCTTTTCTTTAAAACTGCCATTAAAAAACCAGTTTTGCATATTTTCTTTGGTTCCTGCTTTATTATTATTACTATTTTTAAATTCCCCGAAGATAATTTTAAAATAAATCTTTCTATAAATCTTTCAAATGCATATCTCATTAAAACCGGTAGAATTTTAAAATTATAACCAATAAGAATTTAGTATCAGATTTTTTTTTTAAAGATAACAATTATAGCAATAATACATATACTGTTATTAACAATTCTTTAATTTCATTTCCTATTCCCAACAAGTTTTCGAAAAATCTTAATTTATATATAAATATTAAATATTACATGAAATTAAAGCAAAAAGCTATTCAATTAAAGTATGTGTAATTAATCGAACAGAATTGATTTAAATTATTTTTGAATTAAAGCAAAATTTAATTTTATACAACGTTTAATTCCTGTTTTTAAAAATAAAATTAACAACTTTTTATTTTTTATAATAGTACAGTTTGAAAACGGTTTTAATTATAAATTTAAAAAAAATTTGCTAACTTTTATTTGTGTAATCTATATATATATAAAAACGAATGTTTGTCTGTCTGTATTCTCTCATGCCTTCCTAAATCGTTCATCTGATTGCGATGAAACTTTCGTGAATTGTTTTGCACACGCCCATAAAGGTTTCTGAATTAGTTTGGATCCGCTAGGTGGCGCGGGGGTCAAGATATTTCAAAAAAGTATATTTATGATCCGATTTGGCTCATATTCAGAATATATATTAGTTACGTGAAAAGGAAATATTTTTACAAAAAATTGGTTGGGCTAGGTGGCGCTGGGATCAAATATTTGTATGAGTCCGCTGTAGACTATACAACTACTGGATCGATTTACGCGTGGGAAAAAAGGGTGATAAAGGAAAAACGAAAAATACGGAAAAGGTTAAAAGGGATAGTGAAAAGTTAAATTTTGTGAAGTTCCGTAATGTTCAATTTTTAATGTTTTATCAAAACATTAGTTGTGTTCATTTCAGTTGAAATGAACACAACAGTTTGATCATTTCAGTTGTGTTCATTTAATCTATATATATACTCAAATCTAGCAATAGCGAAGCATTGCCGGGTCTGCTAGTATATGAATAAAGATATATATATATGCAGTTCGTGTTAGCATTTAATTTATAAATTGTTTTGTTTGGTATTATATCCAAATATGATGGTGTATTTAATGAAATATTGAAAAATTACTACAATTATTTATTTATTTCTAAATAAAATTTAAGATAATCTGTTTTACTTATACTTCAAATACACAGAATTTTGAATTCAAATTTGCTTTACTAGATCGGTATATTAAAGAATTTCTGATTAAAATATGTGTTTCAATTCTAGAAATACAGATCTTATCCTGTTATTTTTCTTTTGTAGGATACAAATACTGAGATGATAAAGGGAATAGGACCACCTACGTAGAAGGACAAGTGAAACTGTCACTCAGGACATGACTCAGTGAACGTGAGGAGAATTAAGTAATTCTTTGGTATATATGATATAAATTAAAACAGAAGTACATATTAGCACGTAATTATAAGTTACGTTGGATAAATATTTTTAAAATTGTTGTAAGAAAAAAAAGGAATTTGGGTTGAATTGACAGCCTCCTCTTTATTTAAGTATTTTAAAAATTGATATTTCTTTATTGATTGACCTAAACACTACTTTAATATTCAATCAGAAGGTTTTTATTTAATTCTATAAATCAAAATCTTTAGTTTTACATGAAAAAAAAAAATACTAATATAATTCTTTACCTTCGCTAAATGTATAATATATATATATATATATATTTTTTTTCATAAAAAGAGAAACGTTTCGGTTTATTATTGTAAAATGATGAAAATGTTTTAATTTATAAACTTCTGTTGAGAGAATCAAAGGACAGGGAAAAAAATGACGTTAATACAAACTATAGAAAGTTAGTTTAATTAAATCGTGAAATTTTTGTCATAAAAAAATTCTTAAGATAAGATATACCGTTGTATTATAGGAAAAGAACGTAAGTATCCTTACGAATTTACATTTCGTAAGATTATATGCTTACACGTGATCTTATGAGATTAGACAGAAAAAAATTGTTTTACAGAAATCTCCAAAAATTTAAAAGAAAAACAAATAATCGCAAAAAAATATTAAAACTAAAGAAAACTTTAGAAAAATCATGAAAACATGTGAAAGGATTCCGAACAAATCTCCTTTCATAAAGGTAGAAGCAAAATGGACAAACGAAAGAAGAAAAAAATACTTTTCTTATAACAATAAATAAAAGGTAATAAAAAAATGTAGAAAAATATTTAGAGAAAAAAGAAAGCTGAACATATTTGGTACTCGTCGGTTATTCGGACTTCACCTACTTTTCACCTGTTTTAACCTATTTTATACATGTTTTCAGCCTTCCTGACAACACAAAGCAAAACCAAGCAATGAAATACAATTTCTTGCAATATCAGCAAAAATAATCTAACGCCGCAAATACATACATATTTATATATATATATATATATAAAACTTTTTAGAGGTGGGAAATTTTAAGAAAAGTTTTTCTAAAACATCCATATACAGATTATGCTAACAAAGTTGCTTAATGTAAAGGAAAAAAAAAAAATAATACATTTTTTTATTGATATACATCCCTGGCCATTTTGGCATCCTCGGGAACGAATGGGCCGATGAGACTGCCAGGAGATCTGCAATAAATGGCATCCGAGTACAATCGACATGCGAGACAGATTTCATGAGTTCAGTCCGTGTAAAATTGTGGGCTCAGTGGAATAGATTCTGGCTGTTGTCCTCCCAGGGCATTACACAACATCCGGGAGAATGTTCTCGAGAAACCCCGAGCAACAGAAGAGACCAATAATCTTAACTCGTCTAAGGATTGGACACACCAGGCTACCCACGCTCATCTACTTATCTCTCCTCAGAATATCTGTGAGGCTTGCAAGGTCAAATGGTCCGTGTACCACCTGCTCGTTGATTGTCCAATATTTGGAACCATCCGACAAAACTTAGACCTGGGTTCGGATATGAAATTTCTATTAAACCAGAACGAAGGTATAAAACGTGTGTTTCTGTTCCTCTCCTATAGTGGAATGAAGAATTTGATGATGTCACTTGTCTGTGATTTTTTTAAAAATATAATACTACTTTATATTGTTACTGAAATCGCTAATGACTATAATTGTTGATGCGACTATAAATAAAAACCTTAAAAAAAAAATAATGAATTTTCAAACAAATTTTTCGGCAATTGTGATCCGGGGTTTATAATTTTAAAAAAACTTGTAGACATGTCTTGATTTCTCTCTCTCTCTATATATATATATATTAAATATAAAATTTTGAAAAATATTCAAACCGAATGGAGATAAAGCAAAAGAATAAAAAAACATTTTTTTTAAGTTATTTATATTGGGATTGTAAGTAACAAATTGTTTTAATAACCTTTTCTCTAAAATGCCTCTTAAGAAATTTGAAATTAGGTTTTTGCGATATCTTCACATGTCCTTACCGAAAATTTTGAAAAATATTATTATGATCAATTCCTATATATACAAATATTTTAGCCAGATTTGAAGAAATCGGTTTGGTCAATGCTGAGATATAATGCCAAAAAGCCGCGCGATACATACATACATTATGTTTTCTTTTTTTTTTTTTTGCCTAGTTAGAAGTAAAATTGGCAAACAAATCCATTACCCCATTTTGTTACATAGTTACCACACTTTTCTCTTTAATATTCCATTCAAGATATATTTGCCGGGAAAATAAAAAAAAAATTGCTATGAAATTCAGAAATGTCCGAATTTTATTTTATTCATTTTTCTATTTGAATATACAAGACAAAATATTATTTTAAATCATCCGTTAAAAAAAAAAAAAATGTTTTAATAAATAAAAATTCTATAAATCAACATTATTCATATACATACCCTCAATTATATTAGATGTTCATATAGAATTTATTACATTGATATTTCCAATAATTATATAACGTTAACAGGCTTCGTTTAATGAAAATAAAAAAAATAACTTCATTAATATTTTAATAAAACTTTAAAAAAGATAATTAAGATGTATGATTTATTTCTATTATTTATCTTTTTATTAATTATTAACAGTCAAATATGAACTAAAAAATAAAAAATATAAAAACAACAAAAAAACAAAAATTATATAATAAACCAAGTAGCAACTTATTAACACGTTAAATCAATTCGGGCAATAAATTTAGTAATAAATCATTTATTTGAACAGCAGTTAGGGCTGGTGTAGTCTATATATTCTGATATATTAAAGTTAAACTGATATTGATCAGTTCATGGAAAAAAACTTCATCAAAAACAATTTTTAAAAGTACTTTTCTTATAATCCTATTGAAATAGTGATTTATATGTTTTCTTTTCTAAACATTTAATATTGCGTTTATTCTACGCAACAACCTGTTTTTTTTATCGGCTTAAGTTTAGTACAAATGAAGACTAATTAGGCATTTCATTAGGTTTATATTGATAGCGATCTGTGATCTGTTTGATTCTTCAGACTTCTCTTTTTAATTTTTATTTATGCAGTATATCAGCTAAAGACCTTCAAGGGAATAAATAGCCGCGAAGATTAATAGTTGTAGTTGATAGAAGTACACTCCTCTTCTTATATACATAAATATATAGTCCCTTTATTATATATATTGATTATAAAAAGAAATAATCGGGCTAGACCATCGTACAGTTAACAGGTTTCATATCATCATCTTCAGAACATTGTCGGGGTGGTCATCTCTTTAACATGCATCGGTCTAACTAATAACAAGTTAGCCAAACGAAATAGTAGCATGATTCGATGATAAATTCTCAGCATATTTAATGTGTACTATAATCAAAATCTCATATATAGAATTATATGAAATATGTAGGAATAATTAGGTCAAAACAAAGTACCCAGGAGTATTCCATATAAACAGCCTTTCCCAAAAAATCCGAAAACTATCAAGGACACAGTAACGTAACTATATCGTAGAACATAACATTCTTTAAATTTTCAAAGTGATCGCGTTTCAAGAAATATGAAAAAGCTTCGAATTCTGCAATATTTTCTAAACTATAAAATTAAACTTGTATCCTGAAATGACAAATACGGTTCAAGAGTAAAAAATGATCCAAGTATCATTTTTTACAATAATAATAAGATTTTAAATATAATTGTCATTAAATATCCCAAAAAGGCAATAGAAACAAAATATAGCCAAATTAAGATCAAGGACCATTTTAAATATATTAGAAAAATAAGTAGTAGAAACGGAACAGATAAAATAATGATTGAGGTTAAAAAATAGAAATTAGAACAACTAAACTTTTACAGAAAAAATATTTATAACAAAAAAAAAATCTTTGTTAATTCAGAATTAAGGGATTATAGGAGAGTTGTAAGACCAGTCATCTGTACGGCATGGAAATTGCAAATAAAACGAATAGAAAATCTACTCAGAAATAAGAATATTAAAAAGGATTTATGATCAAAGAACACAATAAGGGCACTCACTGAGATCAAATAAAGAGATACAGGATAAAATTGAAAACCTGGTAGTAACAATAAGCAAACTACGACTAAACTTTTTTGAACACATGGTCCGATTGAGCAAACAAGGTTAAACAAACAGATTTTCAATAAATCTTGAAATTATAAAGGTCAAGGTGACTATGTTAAACAGATGAAAGAACAGCTAAAAAAAGTTCAACGTTACTGAAAATGACGGTCTAGATCGAAAAGAATACAGAAAGAACACTTTTGAATTAAAGGATTCTGTAAGTGAAAAGAAAACTCAACAAAGGAGATTGGACTGAAGAAAGAAGAGCTAAACAGCCGTCCGAAAGAATGAAAACGTGTGGAAGAAAAAAATAAACTAAATGAAATGATATTTGCGTGGTCCTTGAAGGCTTATCAACGGAGGAAAAAAAGATTTACAGGTTCCTAACTCCTCATCATGGATTTAATGGGCTACTAAAAAAGCATTGTACTAAACTGCATAGATTACATCTCTACACATTCTTAACGTAGACGTAGTAGGGTCTAGACGTAACCTATAGTTTACACCTAGTATATCTATGTTTGACAGATAATATACAATTATCTATAGAATATAAAATTACACAGATTATATCACGTGATTTATACAAGGATTAATCACAAAGAAATTATTTATTTTTCTATAGCTGAACAAATGCAAATAGTTATCTTTCTTAAATCTCACAAATAAGAAGCTACACTACAGAAAAATTGAAAATAGATTACTATATAATTTTTAAATAATGAATAAACAACAGAAATCACTTCTTTTTTTTGAAGAACCGACATATAGTGTAACGGAAAATATAATAAGGATTTCTTAAGGATTTTTATATACTGAAAAATTTATTTATCAAATAATGAATTGATTTATCATGTTTAACAAAAAAAAATTTTTATAAAAGTTGTTAGCTCAAAATAGTATTTTTTAAAAAGGTTAATTTTCCTAACAGGTCCTTTGTACCGTATAAATGATTAGTTTTGTATTTTTACTTCCTTGTACGAAGTAAAAGAAGTATTGTGATTGTAAAAAAATCGGTTTCCAGATTTCAACGGAAATATCCATTCTGGACCATCCCTGAATCCATTTTGACTAGTTTCGGCGTGACGTACGTACGTACGTAGGAATGTATTTCGCATAAATCATAAACGATTAGCCGTAGGATGTTAAAATTTTGGAATTAGGATTGTTGTAACATCTAGTTGTGCACCTTTCCTTTTGATAACAATTAACTGAACCAAAAGTGTCCAAAAAACCCAAAATCCAAAAAAATGGATTTTGAACTTTTACTTAACTTTAATTATAAATCCTTATTAAGAGCTTTTTAACGATGTATCATGTGGTACTTATTTTTATTGGTTGTAGAGTTATAGCCGAATAAAAGTTTACTTAATGAAATATTTGGATCTTAGAGGAAGGCACATCAGTTCGAATCAGACTTCATCTCCTTTCTTTTTTTTAATTTTATATGTTTTATATGTTGATTTATTAATCATTTTAAACCTCTCATTGGAAAAAAAAATGTTACGATGAACGATAATACATTAATAACAAAAAAATAAATAAATAAAAAGAAAAAATCAGAAGTTTTTAATGAAATAAAATTTTATGTACTTTTCATTTTAGAAAGATGTGTAAATGTAAATTTAATAGGCGAACAAGAAAGCCATGTGTTGTCCACATCAGATTTTTCTTTTGTAGTGCTCATTTCTTTCTACACCGTTTATTGTTTAAGATTTTTTAAAAAATTCTCTTCTTTGCAATTTCTATTGATTTTTCTAACGTTACTTTAATCAGTCCTTCTCATCTCATGATATCTGTCTGAACCAATTAGTTTTACTAAAGTAAATTTTTCTGAATCTCTTTAAAATTTCAAACACTTTCAGCAGAAAAGTAAATAAAAAATATGCATACATAGTCTGTAGTTAATCTTAGAAGGAATGTAACGCAGTGCCGTGTAAAATATATAGTTATATAAAATGCAACATATCGTTATGCGAGAATTATTATTCAAAGAACATTATGTAGCATCAGAACTTATATGACATATCCATGTACCAGGTGAAATAAAAAACCCAAACGACATTGAAAAATCTTTTCATGGAAACTATCTAATACGGATGATTTCTACCGCAAAAAAAAAAATAGTTTAAATATAACACAACTTATTTTTGATAGTTATCGATCAAGCTGTCTTCAGCCAACGTTTTATAAATTAATTATAATTATAATAATAACATAATCCTTGTATTTATCACAATATGTCTGAAATTATTAATTTTGTAGTAAATATATCCAATAGGCCTGGAAGAGTACTAAAGAAAAGGAAATGTATAGTAAGAAAGTCCAATCTCTCAACAGAAACGCTAAAATAAGAGACAAAGAAACACTGAAATGAGTGAAACCAGGCTTTTCTCAGATAATCGGAGACCATCTCGCTTATAATTTTAAGGGATTGAGAAGTATCTTTAACTGAAATAGATAACTGATGAAATACTTCTCATTGATCCGGCCATAACAAAATACATGCCTTCATTTACTAAAGTATCAGCCGTTAAGATTCCAAAAGAAAAACTGTTGCCAATACTTAAAAACGAGTATATACTGGTATTATCCTATTGAAATCTACACAGTTTTGTTTCATTCCACTGGAGATGTAGAATACTGTAGAATTTTCGACGGAAAATATAATGAGATTTGAAATTAGAGGAGTTTTTCATTTTTGGAAAAAACAATTACAAAACTGTGGTAAACATTAAAAGGAATGCAATATTTTGTTATAAATACTGTGTTTTCTTCTATTTTATTATGATTATTATTTTATGCTGACGTTTTTTTACTGGCTTGTTATATTGTATAAATTTTGAAGATATAATAAACCTTTTCAGTAAAAATCTTTTTTTACGTTTTCCTTTAAATTTATAACTGAAAATTGAAATCGGTTCTTCGGTGAACTTTCCCACGCTTTAAACTGCCGAAGGGTCTTTTGTAATTGTTTTTGATGTGCCATTACTGCGGAACCTCATGTACTGCATGATGCTTGTTGATTTTTTGAGTTTTGAACGACACGCTGCAATTCGCTATAGCTTTTAGCTCAAATATTATTTTATTGTTCTAGATTCAGGAAAAATTTTGATTTTGGCTCTTTGGTTACTCTGTGGCATGCATTTACTATGTCGCTCACGATATGCCCGTGACCTTCCATTTCTTTCCTGATCATCTTCAGTTGAATCGAGTGATGCAAGTTCCTAAGCTCAACGCAAAAGGTTCGTTGATTGTTTTTAATGACGATAACACCTATTAATTTATGTTCATGAACTAGATTTATGAACTACTTGTACATTTCAATATCTTTGGAAATTATTCTTTTTTCCCTCCTACCAGTCGTATGTTATCTCTCACACCTTCGATCGTTTCTATTAGTTTATATAAACTAAGCACACCATTTATCCCTTAATGTACAATAGGTGGGGAATTGACAGGATCAGTATGGTTCGTAACATTCGTGTCCTCTAATGGGATGCTAGGGTCCAGGAACGACATAGTCCGGCTTGGATACCCCGGCCTAGGGGTTAGAGGCAGGCAATGGAAAGATCTAACCGGTAGGCTGACCTGTCTGCCTAAACTTATGACCGGCGGACGGGGAGGCCCGTTTGAGTAGACAAAACCCCCTGGGCTGTGCTTTGTTGTGGATTCGGCAAGGGGGGTGGAGTGGAAAAAAAAATGGAAGGCTAATGGTAGATCCTATTCTGGGGGTTAGAGGCGGGAACAAAGTAAGATCCTACCGGTGGATCGAGACGGGGAGGCCCGTTAGAGTATAGGACACTCCCCTGGGCTGTGTTATACCTTACTGCAGTCTAGGAGAGGTGAAAAAAAAAATGGAAGGATATTAAATTTATTTGATAATCTTTCTAAATTCAGATTATAAATTGCAGTTTGTTTTCTCAGCATAGGTATGGTTCTCCAAGGACTGCAGGTAGCCTTTTTTTTTTTCCTTTTTTTTTCTTTTTTTTTCTCTCAGCTCCCCTGGGCCGGACCGACTTGTTGGTATTACGCCGCCCAGGGGAGTGTCTTTAAACTCAAATAGGCCTCCCCACCTACCGGCTATATACCGACAAGGCAGGTCGGCCTACCGGTTAGCTCTTTTTGAGAGTTCTTTATCAATATTGCCCCCTGGGGACCCAAAAGGGCAATACTAACACACCACATTATTACACCACGCCAGACCCAGTTCGCCGCGACGCGGTACCGGGTCCCTTCAGTATTCAGTGTGCTGTTGCCTGACTGTTACCCGTGGAGTCCTTGGTGGCTCATCAGTGCCAACACACCGCAGCATGCTGGACCTCACCAGCAAGGCTGTCCACCCAGTCCTATTCTAGCCAACACCTTGTCTTCTCTCATCGGAGTATTTCTGTAGAACAACTTGTCTAACAAAACTAGTAAAATTATTCCAGTTTGACTCGCTTCTTAGCATGTAGTCTATTGTTGTCTCTGGAGTTATACCTGTGAGTGCCTTACTATGTCTAAGTGTGTCCCACCTATTGCACTCAAAATAGGTGTGCTCAGCATCATCTATCTCGTTGCAGTAGTTGCAAATTGGCTCTTCTCTCTTGCCTATTTTGTGCAGGTAGTTATTGAAGGAACCATGTTCTCTAAAAAACTGCGATAGGTGATCGCAGTTAGTGATCAACCTCACCAAATATTCTCGAATACCATGGCTTGATGTTGGGGATGAGGGTTCTCGTCCATCGACCCACAGCTTCCTGCGACCATCTTTCCTGCCAGATATTATAAACGGCATCCCTGACCTCTTGTTCTGGCTTGCCTTGTGCCCTCTCCACCCTCTTTTTTGCGATTAGGTCAATAGGAGGTGTACCCGATAACACGCACAGGGCGGCATAGGACACTGTCCTGTATGGGGACACAACACCTAGGAGCACACACCTGTGCGTCCTCGCCAGTCTCTCTTTGTTGCGCCTGATGGGGATAGAGCGCCACCAGGCCGGAACGGCATACATAAGCGAAGACACGACGGTGGTCGCCAGTAAACGGCGCTTTGAGGCCCGAGGGGCATTCTGTGATGACATAATGATGTTTAGACTTTTTATCATCCTTTCTGCCT
Source organism: Lycorma delicatula (assembly GCF_047948215.1). Lineage (NCBI taxonomy): Eukaryota > Metazoa > Arthropoda > Insecta > Hemiptera > Fulgoridae > Lycorma > Lycorma delicatula. Next base: position 49,055,601 of record NC_134464.1, on the reverse strand, counting down.
TATTGCATACATTGACTATGTGCTCGGTGTATCTACTGTTTTTCTGGAGGATAACTCCTAAGTACTTGATGTTATTCGCTTCTTCTATAGCATGACCGTTGATGGAAATATTGAACGGTTCTAGCACTCTTCTACCCGTAAAGGCAATACACCGGCATTTTTCCGTAGACAGTTGCAGACCCCTGGACCTCAACCACTCCTGTATAGTGTCGATGGCCGCATACAACCTCTCCCGCACCTCCAAGACCGTCCTTCCCTCTACGAGGACTGTAAGGTCATCTGCATAAGCCAGGACCTGGACGCCGACAGGAAACTCCTTCTGAAGGAGTACTGCAGCTAGCCTGGGATTCCATAACCACACCGTTGTTATCGGCTTGAATTCCCGGATAAATTGTTCGCTGTCATTTCTGATTAATTTTCAGTAAGCTACCCTCCTCGGTCCCTATTCGACGACGATATGAATTACGCTTTCGTAATGATACGAGATAACCTTCAAAACGCAATTTTAAATCAATATTTTTCATCTATAGCTTTATAAGCTCGGTATGATTATCCCACTATTTAAAAATAAATTAACTCAAAATTCTCCCCTTTCCCCAAAAATTGTAAAAGGTATCTTTTTATTTATTGCATACATTTTAACCGAATTTTTATTTGTCTTTCTAAGGATGTAGTAATAGTACAAGTAGTTCAAAAAAAAATACCTTGGGGCAATATTATGGTAGGGGGAGCCGATCAATATTTAAAGTTATCGATTTTTTTAACTTTTTAAAACTTTTATATTCTGTTCGGTCTTGCTTTGTATTATTGTTACCATCTAGAAGCACCACCTCATCCAACATAACACTGGATCTAAAAAAAAAATTTTTACCACTGCCAAGAAAGTGTAAGAACTTTATTGCAGCTTTTTTTTAAAATTCATTTTATTAAATAAATCTTACCCTAAAGGTTTACCTTGGGGTTTAATTTTATAACCAGGGAGACTATATTAGAAAAATAGAATTACATTCATAATTTTTCATATTAAATGAATACGTACAGTTTCAATGAATATAAACATGTTATAATGGTAAATTTAATAGAATATAAACTTAATATATTTTAAAATATTATCGACATAATTACATTTTATTAACAAATAAATACAGGTAAAATAAAGCAAAATAATATGAAATAATGATTTTTATATTTTTCTACTGAAAATAGAATTATTTTAAAAATAACTACACAAAGAGTCAAAATCGATAAAACTTGGTAGTGTTTTACTGGTGTTTGATTACATTTTAAAGTCTTGCAATTATTTTATAATGTATACTTTATCATAAATTAAATGTAGGTATCAGTATTAAATGTACGTATAAATATATATATAGCTAATTCTAGTACATCTTAATGAACCTTTATTGTAATAATACCCTCGTAATCAAACTCTCATAATAGATATTACGTTATCGTACACAGTAACGTAAAGTTTATAATACATTTTAGATACGTGCTTTAAACATTTTAAGTTCGTTCATTTGTTCGTAAAGTCTTGTCACCAAACCAGGCTGGTGTGTAATCTCAAGCCAATTAATGAATGAATAGCCTGTTCATTACATGGTAATAAACTAAGATATATATACCTGTGAGGTGCATGCTTGTAGTAAGGATAACACTCAACTTGTGTGGTCTACCCCTTGTTTTGTATCTTTTTCGTTTGTTATTATTTTTTTTTTAATTAATTTTTACCCCGTATTTTATATACCCTCTGCTTGTATTTATTTAATTATTTTTTAAATTTAAATTTTATTGATTTGATTAACATAATTTTCTATTTACAAGTATGAAAAGAAATAAAATCTTAAAAAAGTTTCAACTTGAATGTATAATGTTTGTAAATTTGCATTATAAATATTTGAAAATTATTAAAGTATAACCTTTGAAAAATCTATAACAAAAATTGGTTTTCATAACAAAAAATCTCGGGAAAGCATAGATCTGATAAAAAGGGTTGAAAAAATGAATGGTGAGAAAATAGAGGGAGGAGGAGAATTTTTTTAAGAACACAGGGGGAAAAATTTTTTCAAAGTGGAAGGTGTTAAAAATGAAAAAGATATCCATTATTGAAACCACGGGAGAAAATATTCAAATTTTAATTAATAAAGAAAGATTTCTTTCGTACTATTATAACTAATAATATACTATAATTATTATGAAAAATAATATGGGACTGAGTAACAAAAAATTTCTTTACTTTTAGGAATTTAAGAATTGGATCATAAATTTCTGAATTTTTTCATTAATAATATTTGGAATATAAAAATCAGTATTTTTAATACTTTTTAATTAAATATGTAAAAGAAATACAAAAATATTTACTACAACAGATTAAAAAAACAACATTTATTTTGGAATATATCTTCTTAGAAATATATTTAAAAAAATATTTTTTTAAACCATAAACTACCAACAGACAGGGACGTTCATTTCATGGTTGTTAAAAGTAAAAAAATAAGGTAGACAAATTTTACTTACTCTTTCTGATTTTAATTATCGTTTTGTTCTCGTTTAGTTCTACGTTTGGCGATCTCACTAAACCAAATTAATATTGCATATTTCATCATCAGAATTACAAGATTTTTTTTTTTATATTGTCTATGAATTTAAAAAATAATTCCTTTTTTTCAGGATTCAGTAAAAGTTAACTATGATAGTAACATATTTTTTGGATTTCTATTGTACTATAAATCTTCGTGTCACTATTAAACATTTAAAAAAAATAAATAAAACAAAGTTTAAAAGACTATTATATGAAAACTGTATTTCAATTCATTTAAATATTTTAACATGAAAATTACGTAACTGTTTGTTTTTTTGTCTACTTATAATATTAACATTATTTAAAATTTTAACATTAATACCTCCCAAAACAATGAGTTCATTATTATTGTGTAATATTAAAACAGAAATTAAAAAAAAGAAGAAATTTAATAAGCAATCTCTGAAATGTGGGGATATCTAGAAAGTTTAGAAAGTAAAAAAAGAAGGTCGTGGAAACAGGGAATAGATAAAATTAAAATAGTATTAAAATGAAATAGGTGTGAATGGGAGTCGAAAAAGATAAACATGAAAGATTATGAAAACTTACAATTAAGATTTCATATTTTGAAAAAATAAGAGATTTGACCAACAGAAAAAATAGTCGGAACGCATACCAAAACATTTTCCTAATCATTTTCTTTATAATAAATTTATTAAAGAAAAGAGTAAGCAAAGTATTGTATGACTTTCCCGGCTACAGCAATAAAATTGTATAATACCACTGATAATAAAAATTTAATGTGGACACCACATGGCTTCCTTGTACGCCTATTAAATTACATATACACATTTTTTTCTTTAATGTTCGTTTAATGTTATTTCATTTGAAAGTGAGATACGACCCTCCAGTTCTTTAAGTGGACTGTTATAATTGCTGAAATTTTATTAACATCAAATATTTATATATTTATTAATCTAACAATTTTCCATGAAATATTAAGAGAGAGTAAAAGTACCTTTATTACTAGTATTACTGGATCAGTATTATTCTTATCTTCCTGAGTTACTGATTAAAAAAAGTTTCAGATTTTTGGTGTGTCGTATAAATGAAAGTTAATAATAATTAAACTATTCGTTTAGTGAACTCCTGTATACTGGTTACAAATGATAATTTCAACCTTACGGTGTAAAATATTCAGTTCTTAATGGATTATTTGGTGAATAATCAAAAACGAAAAAGAAACATAATTAGTATAATTAATTATAATGCCTTATACTATTGGTCTTAACATAGTAATAGATTTTTTACATATATAACTTAACGAGTAGCACTGGATGAAAGGTTTATTAGTAAACATAAATATTTTTTACGACGATTGATCTTCTGTATACTTAACTGCAGAAAATATGAGTTTCCACCAGAGTAAATCATGAATTGAACCAAAACTAATCCTCCTATATAAGATAAAACTGCTTACTTTTCCCCTTACTCTAACTAAAAATATTAATAGAAAAGGGATGGTGCCACAAAACGGGCAAGACTCTTGTAGACACCTAATCCTTCATCTTTAACAAATAATATAAATTAAGTATAATTAAGTTAAGTTACAAATATTAAATTGTATTATAAAACAATGTTAAATTAAGTATGATTAAGTTAAGTAATATTATAATTAGTATTACAATTACTCCATTAATTATTAATTCGGTAAAAGTGAAAGAAATAAAAGAAATAAAAAAAAAATAAAAAAAGAAACAACAATACAGGATAAAGAAAGATAACATGAAAATATATATTTCAAAAAAACGTCAAGAAGATGAATATAAAGAGGAAGAAAATATTAAGAACAAGGGAAGAATAATAAAATTAAGAGATGATGATAAATATAAAAAGGGAGAAAATATTAAAACCAAAGAAAGAATAACAAAATTAAAATAAAAAAATAAATATAAAGAAAAAATAAAAATATTAAGAGAAGATGATGAATATAAAGAGAGAGAAATTTTTAAAATTAGAAGGGAGCACACAAATTAAGATCAGAAAAATTAAATCAAACCAAAGAGCGATTAAATGACAACAAAAAATAAATAATCGAAATGATGATCAACTCCGTCTTTGGGAGAATATATTTCCGACAATATCAGAGGAGTAATGTACTAAAAGATAAGAATTTTTTGCTTCCTTGTACGCCGTACAAGGAAGTAAAACTGAACCAACTGGAATATTTTATTTAAATTGTAAAGTTGAATTGCCAGTATCGAATGAACCACCCGAACCATTATTCTCATTAGTTGCACGTTTTACAACATAATCGAAAAATTTCCTAATTAACATACGAAAATGTGACTCATGCTCTCAATTGAAATTTCCAATTAAACTGGTTTTTGCAATAACAATAAACAAATTACAAGGTTGATCGTAGCAAATATATGGATTGAATTTGGAAAATCCGTTTTCTCAAGGTCAATTATACGTTGCATGCTCCCGTGGGAAAACCTAGCGATTTGTTTATGCATTCGCTAAATGGATCACTAAAAACATTGTATGTCCTTGAGCATTGCAATGATTTTGATTTATTTAACTGAAATAAAATTAATATTGAAGTGATAGTACACATTTTATTATTTTCGTAATATAATTTGTCAAATATAATAAAAATTTATTTAATTCATAAACTCAAATTTAGCAACAGCTAAGCATTGCCGGGTCCGCAAGTTATTTATAGTAACAAATTAAATAATTATAAATATATTTATAATACAAACTTTTAATAATTTAAACGAAATCAAAAGAACAATTTAGATTATTCATCATATCGATAGAAAAATCAAGTAATTTGATACTTTTTCCCTGGACAAGTGTTTACTCTCATACGATATTACATAGTAAATTGTCATTGCGTTACAATTTATTCTCATATTTCTTGTTAAATAAATTAATTTCTCTAAAGTTTTTATAGGCAAGTATTTTTTGTAAAATTAAATCTTTTATAAATCATGTTTTGTTTTCGACAACTTTTAATTGAAAACTGTGAATAATTAAAATATTTTTTTGGTTGTTTATCCATAAAGTTATGTTCTAAAAAAATCCGTATTTGTTGTAATCTAACTTCATTTCTTATTTTTAATACATGACAACTTATGCCTACAATTCAATTCATGCGTAATAATTTCAACCCTAACAACATTCGTAGATTCAAATGCGATATAATGTGGTTTATTAACCATTTTTAATTATAAATTAAACGAAAATATGTAAAGTAGAATATTTGATTTGATATCAATATACCTGTGGTATTTTTGAAAGAGTATTTTTAATTTAATTGAAAAAAGTTAGCTACAGTGAGATTGAATAACTAACGGAAATTAAAAAAAAAAAAATAAAAAGTTAATTCAGTGTGAAACAAAAAATAATTAAATAATTTTTTAGCGTATTAATACGTAAAATAATAAATGAAGAAAATATCATCCTTGTTCTTGTTTTTATTAAAAGGCATATAATAGATAATAGTACTATAAGTAGATGAAATAAAAAAAATACTAATGAATAATTTAAGATTTGGTGCGATTCATATTAGTGAAATTATATTTTTATGTAAATTTAATAGATAGAATATAAAATTATAACTTTGCGGTAGGCAAGCTGGCAGGGATAGTAGTTTACTCTAAGCTAAATATATGATCACGTGCCTAAAATCTTTACATCAGTGACGTGTTCAACCAATCTTTTTTCATGGATATTATAAAGTTGCTAATGTTCTCATATCATGGTTGTTATTTTTTCTACTTGTATTTATATTTATATTTTTTTTTTGAATAATTATTTTAATTTTATTTGAAAATTAATAGTTAGTGAAAATTAAATGAATGAATGAATCTTGAAGTAAATAATAAAATTTAAGTAAAAAATCAATAGAAACAGAATTTAAAATGAAATATTTTTGTTGTATTTGATTAAAAAAAAAAAACTATGAATTAAATTAAAGAGAAAATAAATTAAATTAAAATGCTAAATTTATAAATTAATTCATCTGCAATTTTTTAAATATATTTTTTCAAGGATTTCTAAAAGGTTGTATCATTTACCTCTGCTATTATCAAAATGTTAACTAAAAACTATTCAATTATTTGCGTATTTAAAAGCCAAAAATTATTTTATTTTTATTTGGTTAAAATAGAAAAAATATATTATTTTACAGTTAAATTAAATTTTGTTAAAAGTACTAATATATATTTAACGGTATTCATATAATTAAATTCTAGTTTTCCAATTCTAATTTTCTAGATTCATATTAAACATCTAGTTTTCCAATTTTCCCCACAACAGACCATCCAGTAAAAACTAAATAACTCTTCACTTTTTTTGCCTTTCATTCCCACCTGAGCTATAATAATTTTTGTTTGAGTCCAGATAATAGAATAAAATACTTTTAAAAATATTTATGTTTAATGATATTATTAAAAAAAACCTGGCAAATTATTGCATGACTTTTTCGGCTATTAATAATAAAAATTAAATTAAAAAAGTTGGAGCAAAAAAAAAGCAGAATATATACGTACTTTTTAGAGAAGAAATCTACGTAGGTTAAATTTAACAGATCTTAAGTACAGTTTTCTCTAAATTTAATACCGCTTTCAGTAGAAAAAAATATTCAAAAAATATTTAAACCGAAAAGAGATAGAGAATCAAAAAAAAAAATTATTTTGATTTTTAGAGGTGGCAGTAAAGTTTTTTAAAAAGAAAATTTTTTGATTATTATTATTATAACTTTTCTTTTTTAACATATTTGCTTTACAAAACGTATTTGTAACATATTTGCTTTAATAAAGTTTTTTTCTAAAATCCTTCTGAAGAAAAAAATCCATCAAAACTTTTTGCTTTACCCTCTCCCTTTAAACGAATTTAAAAAAAGTGTGATCATTGTCAAATATATAGAAATACTTGAACCAAATTTGAAGAAAATTGGTTCGGTTAATCCTGAAATATAAGACTAAAAGCAGTTTGAAACATATACGTACGCACTTACATACATAAAAATATATTTTACTGATGAACTAGTAGGACTCTTAAACGTAAAGATTTTCAAAAAAACCGATACCAGTTTTTAACAATATCACCAAATTTTCCCCTTTAATATAACTATTCTAACTATATCTGCCGGGAAATTATAGGAAAACATAATAATAAATAAATATATCATATTTTACCATATATATTTTTTGTTCATTCAATGAATCTAATTGCAGCGCGCGCGCATGTACTTGTACGTCAGTGCTACACTAGCGCTCCTTATGGTGAAAGGAAGTACTATTGATCCAGTATACCTACTTAGCCACTAGTTTAGATCATGTTTGGGGGTGAGGGTGCGATTTTTCAAAACTTTTTTTGAAAATATTATTTTTTAATTGCTAACAAATTTGCCTAAGAAAAAAAGACCTTAATTATGCGAAATTTTGAAATACTGAGGGTGACCTTACTTTACAGCCTCACCCCCTTGACCTTTTAAGTTGAAAATTTAATGGCTTCAGTGCTCCATATATAGAAGTAATCGGATAATGTTTGGTTAAAATCGGTCCAGTAGTTCTGGAGATTTAAGGATTGCGATACTAAACACACACACGTACATACGAACAACCTGAAAATTTTAATCCGGTTTTTTGGGTTCCTTAGGTGTCAAAACCTCAAGAACCGGTGAGAACCGCATATGCCCAAATTGGACAGATTACAATACTTTCCCTTCTACAGATGTATAGCTCTGCAATAACGCTAGACGGTAAAGTAAAAATATTATATTTAAAAAAAGGATAAATATTTTAAATTAAGTTGTATGTGTAAGCCAAGCATCAGAAAAAGCCGCGTTATAGGTAAGTCCAACAACTGTGTTATCAGTTTTTTTAAATTCGGTTTTTAATTATTTTAAAATAATTAATTTAAGCAACATTTTGAATGCCAGTTTTCTTTAATATCGCTTGTTGGGTTCAAATTATAAATGAAACTAATTTTATAAACAAAATAAATTATAAATGAATTAAATGTCAGAAATCGATTCAAGAATTTCGTTAGAACTTCGCCATTAAGAGTCCGCAGAACTGGACGGCACGGCGAAGTCAACAAACTACATTTAAAGTTCCTCAGATGACCTAACCTAAACGTGAAATGAAAATGGGGAAAAAATTAAAAAAATAATCTTGAAAACATTATATTTCAGTTCAATTAGATTTGTAATCAAGAGTACTTTCAATAAATACTTCTAATTGTGTTAGACAACGGTTTTTACTTCCATTTGATTAAACGCTTCGTTAATTCAATATGTCACTTTTTCGTAAAAAAATTGGGTTTACAAATCGCGCCGCTAGGTAGCAGTACTTGATAGTACTAGGTAGCGTACAAAAACTTGATAATATACTTGAAATAATAAATTTTAAAAGAGAATATACTACAGCTTGTTTTAATAGTAAGTACTCTTGTATAAAAGAAAGTACTGAAGACGAAACAATTTTTATAATTGCCATCACTTCGTTAAAAAGAAATAAAAGTATTAATTTACAAGAGAGATTATAGCTGCTAATAAAACATAAAAAACACGAACAGCAACAGAAGACATGTTTGTTTTTTGAACGGATGAAATGATATCTGCGAGACTTTTACCGTATGGCTTACAATTTCATTGTAATCTTTTTGGATTCTACTTACATAATCTTAGTTTTTAGATGACCCAGCCTGTAAAATGAAATTTTATTACTTTATAGAGGCAGAATGAATTACCATACATGATTATTGATATAAAATAACTAAAAATATCCTCTAAAAATATTTATTAAAGTAAAAATGAAGAACTAAGTTTTGATTCGTTGATAACGATCAATATGTATTCTATTTTAATAGTGACGAAATCGCTTAAAAATTAAAATGCGCATTCCATTCCTTATTTTTACTTTTTATAAACTAATAATGAGCGTTTTATTAGTTATGTTATTATTTTATATTACTTTTTATATTATCCATAATCTTCATCGAAATCAAAAGTAACAATCTAAAATTGTCTTCCTTGTATATTATTATATTACTGAACATTACAAGTTGTTTTTTCATCTTAGTTTATCAATATAATTTATCTGATTTATTTAATTCACAAATAAATAATTTAAAAATCACTTTGGAGCAATACAGGAAGTTGTCTTTTTTATTTTAATTTTTTATACTAAGCTGTAAACTTCAATTAAAAAAAAAAAAATATATAGATAATGTTGGACTACCACATGAAAACATAGATTAAAAATCCAGTACATTTCATGGTGTTGTAGACCACCCAGTCTTAGTGATACAACATCATTTACTGCGTATAATATTACTTTTTATATTTTATGTTTGTAATTAGGTCATTTTTTAAGCGCAATCCAGTAGTAGTTTGGATATATAATGGACTTGTTTAATTTAAACAAGTTAAAGAAGATCTTTATAAAAAAAATTTAATAATAATAATAAATAAATAAAAACAACTCTTCTTTACACTTTCTTGGTGGTTATAATGAATGGGAAGCTAAATTCCCATTCAAACATGTTAGTAAGTAGTAGAATTTGGTTGTTAAACAAGTTAAAAAAAAACCCTGACACGAAAGTAATAGTTGCGGTCATTTATACTTAGAAAAAATATATTTAATATCTAATTATATATATGATTATTTATTTAAAATAAAATGTTTTCAAGCTACTTTATAAAAACTAAATACAAAAAATTATGAATTTAGTTAACGATTAAATAAATAATTTTAAAAATTATCAGTTGTTAAGATTATAGATCCATCAAACGATAAATCAGATTAGGAAGTCTAAACTATCTCTCATAACAAAAGAAGGTTATAATTTTTGCATTTTATTTTCCATTCCAGTGTATTTGTAGCTGTAAAGCTACAAATGTATTACAAGCTACAAATGTATACAAGTGTATTTGTAATATGCTGTAAAGCATATTAAAAAATACGAAAATCAAAAGTCAACGTGATATATACAACAAAAAAAAAAGCGGAATCGTGCCTACATTTCTTTGAATCCATCTTCTTGATTTTTTGTAGATGCGCAGTACTATACGCCACCTTCTTCTTTACCAATCCTCACCCACTTATATTGTTAAGTCATTGGGAATAAATCAGACGATTTTGTACAAAGAAGAAATGGTTGCTAGAATTATATGTGGGAGGGAATGGTCTTGGAGAAAGAATAAGTGAGTGGATAAGATTAAGTTATGACTATTAGAATTAATTTTAAATGGCCAGTGTGAGAACGGGAGCATATACCGACGGAACAGTTCAGACTGGTTTCGGCGTTGGTTCTTTAATAACATATACTCTAAGCGCATAAGATATAAAACGCACCTATCACAGTTAATTTTTCTGAAAGTAAAACAGGATTTCTTTAAAAAAACTAAAAAAAAAAACATTTGAAGTAAAATAAAAAATAATAAATAAAAATAAAAAACATAATTACCCGGTTGAGAATCTCTTCCTTTTTATGAAATAAATTAAAAAGAATCATATTAAAAAGAAAAATTGGGCTACTTATGAATAAGGAAAAAGAACCAAGGAAAATCCATTTATGAACCTCGGAAAATAGGTTAGTATTAGCCCAAGAGAAACTTGATATGAGCAGCATTAAAAATTACGAAATAATTAAATAAAACAGAGAACTTGTTAATTTTATATTAGTAAATAAAATCTAATCTTATAAATAAAGCTAAATGTTTTTCTGTTGCTTGGCTATTTGTTTGTTTATTCTAACATCACGCGAGATCCACTAAACCATAACTTACAAATTTGCAGGATACATTTCTGTTATCTCAGGGAAGGTTATAAGCCATAGATCGAAGCGTAACCCGTTGGGGTGAGGTTTTCAAAAAAGATATTCAAGTACAAATTAATAATTAAACATTAAATTAATTTCTGTCAACAGGCAACAGAAATAAATTGTGAAATTTTTCTTTTCAAAGGTGTGTGTACTTTAGTTACCATAGTTATTATTATAATCCCACCGGATTGGTCTAGTGGTGAGCGCGTCTACGCAAATCAATTGATTTCGAAGTCGAGATAGGTTAATTTTATATGAATACTAGATCGTGGATACCGGTGTTCGTTGGTGGTTGGGTTTCAATTAACCACACATCTTAGAAATGGTCGACCTAAGACTATACATGATTACACTTCATTTATACTCATACATATCATCCTCTGAAGTAATACCTGACGGTGATTCCCGGAGGCTAAACAGGGAAAAAGAAAAAAAAATTAAACTATTACTCTGTTTTTTGTAATTTAGTTTCTTTTGCTGGTTTCTATAAAGCCTCAATACTTTAATTGTTATTTATCAGCATTATCACAAATATGAAGGTAACAAACACTGCGGGGGACCTGACTAGACGGGAAGGGTGAGCGAAGCGACCCCCAACCGTCTAGTAGTTATATAAAATAAAGGGAATTTATGAAAAGTAATTACAATAATCGATAAAAAATGAAATAAAAATTTGATTGATTTTTATTTGAAATGGCCGAATACTTACGTTATATTATGTATACAGAATGATTCACGAAGAATGTTAGAAATTATCAGGCAGGACATGTTCTACTGATGAAAATAAGGAAGGAGGTTTATATAAACGTAGGTTCGAAAAAGCTTCGTTAGCGACTGTCGGCTGGTGAAAAACTTCGCCCTAATCTCTGCGCTTTCGGTAAAATTAAACCAAATTGTAAATCTTGGAACAAACATTATGGGATAAATTTAGTGATCTTATATGAAATACATGAAAAATTGAAAGATTTGGTTGTAGAACTCTGTTTATAGTAATTTTTGAGAAAGCTTGGGTAAAAGACAAAATATTGGAGTAAACACTATTTCATGTTTGGTTTAAAATAATCCTGTTAAATGGGTAATAAAACACGTAAATGTTTTAAATAAAACTTGCTGAGAATTTGCTACCGAATAGAACGGGAGTAGTAGGCTTAAAACAATCACATAGGAACCCTTAATACAATTGCCTACCTTACATATTTGCATAGTTTTTTTCTTTCCAGTACTAGAATAATATTTTGTTATGAATTTAATCCACCTTTTGAAAAGGTCTAAATCAAAATGAACTGGTACTAAAATTTATTTTATAATTTTTTTTTGGTTTTGTTTTTTTTGTTGCTATTCATTTTTAATTGGAACAAATTATAACCCCAATCTCTTAAACCATAAAAGTTCATACACACGTACTCACCACCAAAAATAGAACTTCGATGTAACCTCTGTCAAAGAACATCAGCCATCTGATAGAAAAGGAGGAAGGAAAATAATTTACAAAAACAAATATTACTTACGTGAATTATTATTCACGTAAGTAATAATAATTTTATTTCAATTAAATAAAATATAACAAACTCTAATTCTTTTGTAATCGAATTAATTTAGATTTATTTTTAGACCGAGCCCGGCGATCAGCCTTTTGGCCATCGCTTCTAGCTCATGACCCATTTAATACTTTTAAAGGTGAAAGTGCGAGTGGAGATTGTTGAAACTTCTTTAGGGCTTACCACAGTGAATCATCTCTACTTAAAGGGGAAAGATTTTGAAGGTAATTATTAAACGCTTCGTTCTTAGTTGACTTTAATAGTCTCTTCAGGTTTTCTATAACATTGTCATCTCCTCCTACGTCGTATTTTCGTAGTAATGTAATGATCCATTGCCTCCCATGGGTTATCTGTGCCTTCTGGGAGATATATAAGAGGCTTATATATCCTCCAGTATTAGGTGCCAAGAATTAAAGTCTGGAATTTGACCGAAAACAAAGAAATCGGGGCAAAACTTTTCGCTAGCCGACACATACTAACGAACCGTTACTGAACATAAGTTTATATGAATTTTCTTTTTTATTTTCACCAGTAAAAAATTTCCTGAAAATTTGTTACATTCTTTGTGAATCACGCTAAAACAAGGATTCAGAAACTGTAGATCAGCAAATTAGTATTAATTAAAAAGTTATCAACAAATAAAATAAATTTTTGTAAAAAAGAAAAAAAAAATTTAATATTTGGCTTTAAATGCTGATCTCTGTGATGGAGTGGTGCGTCTCGACCTTTCATTCAGAGGTCCCGGGTTCGAATCCCAGTCAGCATGGCATATTTATACGTTACAAAATTCCATATCCCATGGTTTAGTTTACTTTGTGAAAACATAAAAAAAAGGAATAAATAAATAAGGGAGAAAATTGGTCAGGAATTTATTTTAAAATTTGGCTAAGATAAAACTGTTTAAATCTTCAATTAATAACGTAAGTTATTCGGATAAATTTAATAATAGGAAAGTTAGAGGAACTTTCTATACAAAATACCATTTAATAATAGATATTTGGTGAAAGGAAACACTTGAATACACATACAAAAATGCAAAAAAAAAAAAGGTAGAATTGAGAATATTCATTTTTAAAGTTAGTCATTAAGATATGAATGGCGACCGGATTAAAAGTAGAGCAACTAATTTAACCTTGACTTATTTTAAAATTACTTTTTTTACAATTATTCCTATTGTATAAAATATAATTTTATTAACGTTATACAAGATTATTATTTAAGCACATTTATTTTATAGTCTTCATCTATTCTTATAAATAACTTATAAAAGGTAATGAATTTTCAAAAAATATATATATATATACAACTTTATAAAAAATCTAATTCATTATAATCTAACCTTTATACATTTTATATAGTTACAAAATCATGTTTTCTATTCAAAGTCATATATCACTGTTCTTGACATTTTGCAATTATACTATAAAATAATAATATATGAACTGTTATAAAATAAAATAGATTTATAACTAAACTATACATTTATGAATTAGGATAATCTATATATAAAGTAATAATAATATAATGCAAGTGACCTGAAATGTATTTCAAACGCGTTAAAATTCCGAAGGCTAATATTTGATTAATATTTATCAATAAAAATTTTATTTCTTATCACGTACAATGAATAAATATTGCAGTATATATTTCAACATAGAATTATTTATGAATTTGTGTTGTTTAAATTATATAAGGAAAATTAATGCAATGATTAAACAATTAAACAATCCCAAATGATTGCTTTTTTTTATAGATTTAATTGAGAATTTTATGACACTTACGGAATTTCCTCCCCAAAATTTTTATACATTATTTGAATAGTATATACTTGTAATATTGTGCAAAATCATAATTCAATAAAAATGCATATATTTTAATGATAAGTTTATTTGGAGAAACGAGAATATAATTAAAAATTCATGTAATGCACTTTTAATTATGAAATATTATTATAAATCATAATTAATATTACTTTTGTAAACACAATACAATACTTATTTTATTAACTGATAATTATACGACAGGATGAAACTCGCAAATATGTTGAAGTATCAAATTGAACAAATTTTCTTTATCGTTATTTCGGTGGCGCCTTAAAAATTCACAAAAATAAGAATCCAACAAACTCTATTAGCCATCATTAAAGATTGCGTCATTCCTGTAAATAGTTTGTAAATGTAATGTTAATTAGACGAGGTTAGCGAGAGCAAAGAGAGCGAGCGTAGGTTATGTTTGATTAAGTTACGTTGATGTATTCGTCATAAACTGTTCAAAAAAATTTTTAAACATTTTGGGGGAAATTTCGAAGGAGTACCAATCTTACTCAGAACTTTGATGTGATTATTTAGATATAATATACCGTTGTTTGTTAGTTTTTTGACAAGATATGATCATTACTTATTTATTTTATATTTATATAAAGAAATTTTGAATTGAGTCTTCTTTTCTTTACCTGTTTAGCCTCCGGGAATTACCGTTCAGGTATTACTTCAGAAGACGAATAAGGATGATATGTATGAGTGTAAATGAAGTGTAGTCTTGTACAGTCTCAATTCGACCATTCCTGAGTTGTGTGTTTAATTGAAATCCAACCACCAAAGAACACCGGTATCCACGATCTATTATTCAAATCCGTATAAAAGTAACTGCCTTTACTAGGACTTGAACGCTGGAACTCTCGACTTCCAAATCAGCTGATTTGGAAAGTACGTAATACAATGATTTTCAGTAAAAAAAAAAACTGGCATAGTTTTTGTATGATTTTCCTAATTTTTTATTATCTATTAATAATAAAAAATAAAAGAGTTTGAGCCAAAAAAACCAGAAAAATAATACATATTTTTTAGAGGTGGGAATAAATTTAAAAAAATATTTTTCTAAAGATATTCATGTACAGATTAAGCTTAACAAATTTGCTTAAGTATAGTTTTCTTTATATTTAACAATCCTTAAATAAAGGCTAAATTAAGAAAAATAAATTTTTCAAAAAACGTTTCTGATATTTAGGTCCGGGGTCTATAATTTTAAAAGATTGTAGACAACTTTTCATAGCTAAATATGTGAAGTTTAAACTTTCAAAAACTTAACAAATATTTAAACTGAACAGAGCAAAAGAATAAAAAAACATATTTTTCAATTTTAAAAGGGGGAGTTGTTTTTTTTTTTTTTATTATTTATTTATTCATTGTCAATAACAACTTTGTTATAATAAAATTTCTCTAAAATCCCTCTTATGAAAACTGAAATTGGTTTTTTCACGATATCCACCACCATATTAATGAATCTTTAAAAAATATTGATATGGCTAATATCCCATCTATAGAAATATTTTATCCAAGTTTGAAGAATATCTGTTTGGTCATTCCTGTGATATAAACCCAAAAGCAGTACGACATATATACATACATACATACATATGATTTTTTGATCTAGATGAACTAGTTGTATTCTTAAACGTAAATATTTGAAAAAAAACCAGTACCCTATTTTTGACATGATAACGAAAACTTTCACCTTTAATTTAGCCATTCTAGCTAAATTCGCCGGGAAAGTAAATCCTATATAATTTTTCATTAAATAACACTAATTATCCCATAATTCCCGTGTAATTGTGACACCTGTAAACCACCTGAGATACAAGTATCACTAAGTGAGTTACTTTGTTTTTTAAGTTATAATTACTCTTTGTATTAATATTGGAAAGAAGACGCTTACATCACTGAATATATTCACACGACTGAGTTTAATGATATGTAACAGTATTCAATTCAATGAAGAAGGCAATGGAAATTAACTTTACTTTTCGTAGAAAGACTAAAGTATACTATTGTTAAATTTCTTGGAAGTGGCTGACCCACTTTCAAGAGTTACTTGTGTTTTGTATCAGGTTACCTGAAATCGTTTTTGCTTAAGAGTATTAAACATATATATATATATATATATATATATATATATATATATATATATATACACATACACACATAGAAATGTTAGAGAAATAATCATTTTGTAAATTTTACTTCCTTATACAAAGTAAAGAAAGAATTGTAATCGCGAAAAATTTCGGTTTTCAGATTTCAACGGAAATATCCATTTTGACCATCCCTGAATCCATTTTGACTAATTTTGGCGTGCCATCTGTACGTACGTAAGTATATATCTCACATAACTCAAAAACGATTAGAGGTAAAATGTTGAAATTTTGTATTTAGGACTGTTGTAACATCTAGTTGTGAACCTCATCTTTTGATTGTAATCGTCCGAACCAAAAATATGTATACAGAATGTTTCAAATTTGAAACGTTTGGATTTTTTACTTTTTCTTAACTACAGTAATAAGCTCTCGTTGAAAGCGTTTTCACAATATATCATAAGTGGTATTTGTTTTTATTGGCTCAATAGTTATAGCCAAATAAAAATTTAATTAATGAAATATTTATATCTTACAAGGGGAAGGTACACCGGTTTGAATCCGATTTCATCTACTTTTTTTTAATTTAAATATATTGATTTAATAATTATTGTAAATAATTAACAATAATAATAATAATAATAATTTATTTATTTATTTATTTTGTTTTTTGTGCAACAGAACAGCTTTACAAAGCCTTCATATGTTGCACAGTATTACATGAAAATATATACAATAGTTATATCATATTATTATATTATATTATTAATAATAATAATAATAATAATAATAATTATAAATAATTAATTATAAAAATTAAAAAAAAAGATTGTTAAAAAAATTACAATAAATAATAATTCAATAATAAAAATAAAAAAATATGAAAAACAATCAGAAGTTATTAGTGAAATAAGATTTTATGTACTTTTCATTTTAATTTAAACAGTTTTACAATCAGTGGTTAATAAATTTTTTTTTGTTCAGTCATTTGACTGGTTTGATGCAGCTTTCCAAGATTCCCTATCTAGTGCTAGTCGTCTCGTTTCAGTATACCCCCTACATCCTACATCCATAACAATTTGTTTTACATATTCCAAACGTTGCCTGCCAGCATAATTTTTTTCCTTCTACCTGTCCCTACAATATTAAAGCAACTACTCTAGGATGCCTTAATATGTGGCCTATAAGTTTGCCTCTTCGTTTAACTACATTTTTCCAAATGTTTCTTTCTTCATAAATTTGCCGCAACACCCACCCATTTGTCACTTTATCCACCCATTTGATTTTTAACATTCTCCTGCAGCACCACATTTCAAAAACTTCTAATTTTTCTTTTCAGGTATTCCGATCGTCCAAGTTTCACTTCCGTATAAAGCTACCCGCCAAACATATACTTTCAAAAATATTTTCCTGACATATAAATTAATTTGTGATGTAAACAAATTATATTTCTGACTGAAGGCTCGTTTCGCCTGTGCTAATCGGAATTTTATATCGCTCCAGCTTCGTCCATCTTTAATAATTCTACTTCCCAAATAACAAAATTCTTCTATCTCCATAATCTTTACTCTTCCTAGTTTTACATTCAGTGGCCATCTTCGTTATTTCTACTACATTTCATTACTTTCGTTTTGTTCTTGTTTATTTTCATACGGTAGTTCTTGCGTAGGACTACATCCATGTTGTTCATTGTTTCTTCTAAATCTTTTTTATTCTCAGCTAGAACTGTTACATCATCAGCAAATCGTAGAATCTTTATCTTATAATATTAATAATTATTAATAAATCAATATATATCAATATAACAGTTAAAAAAATATATGTATATGAAATCAGATTCGAAACGATGTGTGTATAGTTACAGACCCGACAGGTTTTTACTTACACCACACATCTACTCGAGCGACTTGAAACTAAATTAATATATATAGTAATAAAAACGCTAAGGAAATTTTTAGGGTCATTTTTCTTGAGTATTGCATTGAATACTGCGTGTTAATATTTTTTGATAAAGAAACGTAAACAGCACTATTCACACACGCAATATGGTTCAAATCGGTGTCTCAAAATCCGAGCCTTCCCCTTGTTAGCTAAAATAATATCGATCTTAGGTACCTTATACTAATTAGATAGATATAAGACTTACACTTATTTAAAGAGTAATAAAGGGACTTTACTTTATTCTAATATTTCAGGTAAGATTGTTGAATTAATGTATAAATATTTGATATTAAAATAAAAACTAATATTTTAGCAATTGTGTAACTGTCCATGTTATTAAAGAATTGGAGGATCGTATCTCACTATCAAATGAATTAAGTTTAAATAGAGTACAGCAAAAATTTTTTACTGGTATATGCAATTTAATAGGCGTATAAGAAATCATGTGGTGTTCACACCAGACTTTTATTTATATTATTTATTTATCGCATTTTTTTTTACGTAACTATGTAGCCAAGTTTGTTACCTGGATTTGTTATGTAGCAGAAATCTAGAAAAAATGGATAAAATTATTGATGAAAAGAGATATTCACGTATACATAAATGTGTTTCTAATGGTTTTATCTATATATATAAAAATGAATTTTTTCTGTCTGTATGTCCTTATGCCTTCCTAAACCGTTCATCCGATTGTGATGGAACTTTGGTGATTTGTTGTGGGCACGCCTGAGAAGGTTTCTGAATTAGTTTGGACCCGCGAGGTGGTGCTGGGGTCGACATATTTCGAAAAATTGTATTTATGGTCCAATTTGGCTCATATTCCGAATATACATTAGTTACGTGAAAAGACAAATTTTTGCAAAAAACTATAACCGCTAGGTGAAGCCGGTGTCGAAATATTTACGAAACAAACAAATATACAAACAGACTTTCTTCTTCTATATATATAAAAGGTAATGTTCGTATGTATGTCCGCTATAAACTAACAACTGCTGGACCGATTTATATGCCGGAAAAAGGGAAACGGGGACAAAGGGAAAAAAGGAATAAAGTGAAAGGTTAAATTTTGTGATGTTCCGTAATGTTCATTTTTTTATGTTTTATCAAATTTTCAATTGTGTTCATTTGATATATATATATATATATATATATATATATCAGCTTTTATTTATATCTAGTTTTGAGTGTTAGCAATAGCGAAGCATTGCCGGGTCTGCTAGTTTATAATAAATTGGGATTTTGAATTTACGAGTGGTTAAAATATACCTATTATTACTTAACCTATTATTTCTTTCCATAAATTTTTTATTCTGGCCTCCGTAGCGCGAATAGTAGCGTCTCGGCCTTTCATCCGGAGGTCCCGGATTCGAATCCCGGGCAGGTATGGCATTTTTACACGCTACAAAATTGTAATTTCATCTCATCCTTTGAAACAAAAGTTAACGGTGTTCCCAGAGGTAGAAAAAATATATAATTTTTTAATATATTTCGTCAAAGTTTAAGGTTTGTAAATTTAACAATTATTTCACAGATAATATTATGGATTTCATGAAATATAGAAGCTCCAATATAAATTTCCTCCAATATAAACTTTTAAAAGAGGAAGTAGAAGAAATTAATAAAACTTGTCATTTAAGTTTACTTCATGTTTACTTTCTGATGAAATTTAAGAATTTTAATCTCTTTTTAATACCTCTATATAAAAAATTATTTTCCCTAACTTAAAAATTCATTTTCCTTTCTCTCTAATTTTCTAATAATGAATTGTTAACTTACATATGTGTGTTCGTCTGTTTTAAGTTGAGGACAGTTTTATATGATGATTTAACATCATTAAAAAAACGATTTAAAGGAAATACCATATATTACTTCACGGCGAATATAGCTAGAATTGTTATATTAAAGAGAAAAGTATGGTGATCATGTCAAAAATGGGGTATTGGAATTCTGCAAAGTTTTACGTTTTAGAGTACAATTCGCTCATCTAGACCAAAAAAAACATATATATGTATTTGCGTACTATATGCCTTATAAATCAAGACTGGACATACCGATTTTCTTCAAACTTGGCTCAAATATTTCTATATTGGGGGCATTGATCATATTAATGTTTTTTTTTAAATTCTCTAAGAGGGTGGGGATATCATGAAAAAAACAACTTCGATTTTATTCAAATAAATTTTACAGAAAACTTAATTAGAATTTTTACTTTCCCGTCTAGCGCTATAACAGAGATATAGCTTTAGAAGGGAAAGTATTATAATCGGTCTAATTTCGGCATCTGCGGTGTTCAACGGATCTTAACGTTTTGACACGTAAGGAAAACCCAAAAATCACAAAAACCGGATGGAAATTTTTCAGATGTTAATGTTTGTAACTACGTCTGTGTGTGTGTTTGTTGTCGCATACTAAATCATCTTATATATCCAGAATTACTGGACCGATTTTTTCCAAACTTGGTCAGATTACTTCTATATATGCGGCACTGATGCCATTGAATTTTCAACTTAAAAGGTCAAGGGGATGAGGCTATAGAGCAAGGCAACCCTCAGTATGTCAAGATTTCGCTTAATTATGGTCTTATTTTTCATAGGCACACTTGTTAACAAATAAATAATGATGTTTGCAAAAAAAAGAATTTTTGCAAAATCCCACCTCCACCCCAAAAATGCTCTAAACTTGTATCTGCGACAATAGTACAGCCTGTCTCAGAAGGAGCGCTAGTATAATTTAAATAGTTGTGTAGAAAATAGTAGTGTAGCCTAAACTAAGTTCTAAGTGTATGCATTTAGCGTGTGTATGTGTAGGTGTATGTGTGTATGTATATGTATATGTTGCGTGTGTAACCGCGTCCTACGACCGAGCTTTTTTTTTAAAAAATCAACTCCCTCATCTATTAAAATTGAAATGTATATTCATTTGTTTTTGACTGTATTTTAAATTTAAACATTTTTGAAAGTTTGTACCTCATACATAGAGCTATCAAGAAATATCTGCAACTTTTTTTACCTTAAATTATGACCCCAGCAGGGATCTGAAAGTTGAATCGTCTTCATTTGCTCGAAAAAAAAAGAAAAAAATTATGACCCGGACCCTTTTTTTAACCTACGGAACTATCGTTACGTATTGCTTCAGAGGATGAAATGAATGAAATATTTGTATCGTGTGAAAATGCCATTCCTAACCGGGACCTCGGATGAAAGGTCGAGACGCCACCATTTGCGCCACGGAGGCCGGCAATGACCCCGGACTAAAATTTAGAAAGGTTTTATAAAATTTTATTTTTCTTATTTTACCTTTTATTTAAGGGGGTGTTAGATTTAGACAAAACTTTACTTAAGAAAATTTGTTAAGCTTAACCCACATTTGAATATTTAAAAAAAAAAACATTTCTTAAAATTTAATCCTCACTTTTAAAATTCATATGTTCTGTTTGTTTCTTTTTTGCTAAAATTCTTTTAATTTTTTTTGTACTTTACTTCATCACTAAAGAGCTATTAAAATTAAAACAACTTTGGCACCTCTATTATATTCCGAAACAATAACAAGAAGTAATTTTTACCATTACTTTCATAAACGTTTATTTTTACAATTTATTAAAAGAATTATCTTTAAAAATAATTTTTTTTTTATTACAGATCACTTCTTAAAAATAAATTTTTCCCACTGAGTAAGGAAGCACTTAAAATGGAAAGTTTTTATTCGAAATCGAAATTTGGGAATTTTGATACTTAAATCTTATTTTGGTAATTATGACTTTACTGTCGTATCCGGGCGTCTTTTATATATAATCATTAACGAAGTAACAATATTAAAATTAAATTTTATTTTATTCTATTTGATATCAAGGTAGTTGTTAATAAATGTTTTCAGTCTTAAATTGTTTTTTAATCTGAAGAATTCATTGAGCTTTAGGTTAATCTAGAAAACAAAATATTTCGATTTTCCTCGTTAAAAAAATGAATATACTTAAAGTACATGTATTTATTAGATTAGAGGTCAATTTTGATGAAATATTTTATTTCAATCTTCTTCATAAAGTTTGGAATTTTAATTTCTTACGATGGATATATCCTAGAACTAATTTTGTTCGTAAATTTTTACAAATTTATCCGTAAAACTGATTTAAAAGCAACTAGTATTTGTAATTAAAATATAATTTCCATTAATTAATAATTTATAACTGCTTAACTGTATTGTCGTACGTAAGAAAGACGATAAACCACGCTATCTTACGGGTACTAGTTTCATTGCTAGTATACCATAACGTGAATTCAAATGTAAATAGCATACAACAGCTAGCGCGGAATGTTCTATCAACAATACACCGTAACTACTATGCTTATGTTTGCGAGCATATATATATATATATAAATGCATGATTGTGCCGCAGAAATCAAATTAAAATTCTTTGCGGGGTGTTAACAAGGCAGTATTTTATGCGTGACCTCTCCGGCTACTTGTCGCAGTAACCAGCCACCTCTTTTAGTATATATATATATATATATATATATATATATATATATAATCTATACAATTGAACGTACTTCATAAATGTTTCATATTGCGAGTCCAATGTCATATTTACCATAAATATTCCCTTCTTCTAAAAGAACAATTTGTAACTATAAAAAAAAAAAAATATATATAACCTTTGTTACACGATGACGATGCGGAAATAGTATAATAGGATTCTATTTTTAAACTGTTAAAATAAATACATAAATTTAAAACTGAAAATTACTGAGTAAATGAAACTATAGAAAGAATATTCTTTCATAATAAAAATAATATTCAGGAAAAAATGAGTTTAAAAAAATATACAAATAAAACTTGTGTGGTTTAAATTTCTCCTTTAAGGAGACAGAACCAAATGAAAAAATATATATATATATAAAAACTAATTTTTACTCATTTTTAAAATAGTATAATATCTTATTTGAATTTATTCTTTAAATTTAAAATATTGATAAACGAACAAAAACCTATAGATATAAAAAAAAACTAATTCCAAAAAACGAAAATGTATATACGTACATACGAATGAATATATACACATATATACATACGGATAAACATACAAGTATCTGTTTCTTTTTGTCTAGATGAAAATAAAAATAAAAATCAGTAAAGTTCATAATTACTATGAAAGTCACTAAATCAATGATTATGGAAATAAATCCATTGTTATTTGTTGACGTGTATATTATTGATAAAATAATTTATTAAACTAGAACTCTCATAAACAAGTGTATTTATAATATAAACTAACCTTTTTTAGGATAATGTCCTGAAATATCTTTTATTAAGGAATGTATTTTCTTAAATATTATTCAATTTAAGCAATTAATATAATTGAATCTATTTAAGCATTGAAATATAAATAAATTTCTCATAAATCTTGTTTCTGTTTTCTTACAAGAATTTTTTAGTTTTAAGAATAATTTTTATTTTATTTAGTTATTGTTACATGTAAAACGATAAAATGTAATATATGATGATGGCAAAAAAAGAAGAATTTATAATTGAAATGTTAGGTTTAGGTAAAAAGATTTAATTAGGTACAATGACTTTTTTTGTCGCAATTTATACTAAGAATACTTATAAAAAAATTTTAAATATATAATTTGAATTTAATATGAGAAAAGATTTTGCAAATCATTGAAAATTATTAGCTTGATTCTGTTCTCATGCGAAATGGTTTTTGCCATCATGTTCTTTTTTTAAAATTTTTATATGGTTGGTGACAAAAAAAAGAAAATAATTATATATTATTTAAATTATTGAAATTTTTTTAATCACTACTTATGGCTTAACTAGCCATAAGAAAAATTACACAGCACGTTGCTAAGCTTATTACAATAACTATTTTGAAAAAATTTCTTATTAAAAAAGTATTTACTGCATTACCATGGAAATTTTAATATTAAAGAAATAGAAAAATACTTTCGTTTACATTGTTATAATTATTTTTTTTTGTGCCGATGTTTGCTTAAAAAAAATTTTCCACAAAACTTCGACACTGATTTCATTATAAGTGCATATAATCCTGCGTCAACAGGTAAAAATAGTTTATTATTCAATCAAATCAAATATTAATTAGTATAACTAATTCAAAATGTAGGTACTTATTTTAATTATAAACTTAAACAAACGTTATTATATAAAATACGTGATATATATACATTTGATCTTAAAAAAGAGGTTATTTTGACATAAATATTATTAAAGTTATTTTATTCAGTTTTGGCCTATCTTTTTATGGAAAATATAAATTTACATAAACACCTGGAAAAGGTTATTTATTAATAAAAAGATTCCACTTTCATTCTACTATTCAGAAGGTACGCCAAACCAACTTACCTCTGGTCACATAAAAGAATAGACGACCAGGGTTTTCATTTATGACAGGTCAAGTGGACTGAATCGCCTGATAGCCATTATAGGCATGAAATTTTTACCGATATGAGAAGTAAGCAGGTAGTTACGTGGATTTCTTCAATCGGCATATTACACAGTTTCTTTCTGGACATGATGCTTTTCGAATTAGGTTGGCCGGATTTGGTTTGATTAATTTAGGCTTTTACCCGGAGTGTAAGGCCACTGAAGATGTACGCTATGTCTGCTTCAGATTCAAAGCTGAACGTACCAAAGTATTCAGAGATCTTGCTGGGACCAATCGTAGTTTTGATCTGCTAGTTAATTTGAAAACTAAAGGAAATGGAACATAATTGCTGGCTTCCTTAGATTCTTAGCTGTGCCGTGATGCTCTGATCCTGTTATAGATGTACAGATAAAATAGCAACCCGCGTCCATCTGGATGCAACCATCTGGATGCTTCCTTCACCAAGATCGAGCCCCGGCTAGCTTAGATATTCGCTATTAGGATGAGATGGATGTGTGGAGAACTCTGATGGTGTTACGGTGTGGGAAGGTGTAGGCATTGACCTCGCTAAGCGAACCAGAGCAGAAATAGATAGTGGATGTTTTCATTATTAAATCTGAGAATCTGTTTCTTGATTTTTAAGTAAATCAAGAGTACTTTGAGTAAATTGAATTGTAGGACAAAATTATCATTGTTGCGATCAACACTTGTTTTGTTAGTATGAAGATTGTTGATCTGAATGCATAGTCTAATTGAAGTTAGATAAAGGAAGGCCTTATGTGTGAAAACTTCGGTAGACGAAGGCGTAGGGATTGGGGTTCTGTGAATCAGTTAATTTGACAGTTGAAGGTTGTAAGTTATGGCTGTAAAAGGTCCAACGAAGGCGATAGCAGGTTATGTAAATACACTGATGGAAATTTCTACCGAGGCACTTGCATCAGTGTCATCCTGACAGAGGCAAAACTGATGACAGTGTTGTGTTATCAAGGTTTAGAAGGTCTAAAAAACGATCTCCGGTAAAGACCATCAGAAGTAGGAACAGAGGGGGTGGTGCACATACCGGAATCGTCACAAGCCGGGTGTCTTTCCCTGCGGGAATCAGGATGCTCAGAACATTATTTTGTTAAATAAAGTAAAGGACACTATAAATTTTACATACGCACAATCATGCGTAATGAAAAATATGGTCAAAGTGATTTTTAAAAAAAAATTCAAAAGGAATTCCTAATAATATTTATTAAGGCTCTAAAATGTTTAACAGAATTCTATGAAATATATATGTATATTTTTTTATTTTCATTAAATTTTGGGAAACAACGTTTTGCAAAATTGTGAATTACTAGCTCAGAAAGCATTTTATTAAATACTATAAAATGAAACTAATATTTAAAAAAAAAAACTCCATTTCAATTTTTTAATTTTATTGTTTTTTTAAATTTATCTTTTAAGTCAGTCAGAAAATTTTAAGCTGATAAATATTGAAAAAATAAAGCATTTGAAACATACTTTATTTCTTTATAATAAAAATTACGAAAATAAAATAGTAATTTTAAACAGTGTAAAAAGTTGTACCGAACTCATAATTAGGTATTCATAACTCATAAATTAGGGACCAGTAAAATTCTTTTTTTTATAATTGTTGTAACTAAAACCAATTATGGTTAATAAAAAAAAAATGTGAAAATTGTTTAATTTTAATAACCTTTAATTTTAAATGATTTAATGAAAACACGTCACGTTCACCCTTCGTAAGGAACACTGTCTTCCTGTTTCTATCTTCAATGTTCCCATTCCGAGATCAGTACGCTAAACATATCCTGGTACATAAGCCATAGCCTCATGTATAATGATTTTAAGTTGCGAACTGTGCGGCAGGAAATCTATCCGGTCAACCTACTATATCAAAATCGTAATGATCGGCACACGAATTATTTGGCGATCAATTTATTGGATAACACGATCAGTGAACAATGTTCTTGGTTTGCCTTATCGTTTCAGTTAGGTGACTTAACAAATACTTATTGTTAATATTTAACTTATTCTTCGATTATCTTCCTGGAACAGATTGTAAAGTTACTGTGTTGTTACAATAAAAAAAAAAAAATAATAATAGTAAAAAATATAAATAACTTTTAATTTTAAAATGTAAAATTTTTATATCAAATTTATTCAAAATATTCCAGTTAGCCATTCTTCTATAAGTGGATTTTAAAAATAAAAAATAAAAATGTAAGTAATGAAAATAAATGTTAATAAATTTCAATAACTTACTGGATAAAACTAATTAAAAAGAACGAAAATTTAATATTTAATTTATAATAAATTAAATACTAAATTATTATTAATTATTATTTATAAATATTAAATTTATAATATTTAATATTTAGTAGTTAAAGAAAATATTTTTTCATTAATAAATTAATATTAATCTTTGTTTCAAATTAAAAATGTATTTCAACCCACCGCGTCGGTCTAGAGGTAAATTCATTGTCGTAAATTATTTGATTTCGCAGTCTAAGTTCTAAGGTTTAAATTTTTCTAAAGGTAGTTGTTTTTATTCAGATTTGAATACTTTGGCGATCGTGTATACCGGTGTTCTTTGGTGATTGGGTTTCAATTGACCACACGTCTCGGGAATGGTTGGCCTGAGTTTGTGCAAGACTACACATTTACCGAAACAGTTACATTACACTGATAAGTCCATTAATGACTTTAATCGTTGATGCGACTACAAAAAAAATATATTTCATTTTATTTAATTTCATATATAATGTTATGTAATAAGAAATTTGAAATTTTTTAAAAATATTTATAAATAGCTAAAAAGATTCTAAGATTTAATCTATCTATTTATTTATTACATTTTTTAAAAACCAATTTTTTTAATAATCTTTCGTTAAGACACAAACCAAAGAAAAAAATTTAAAAAAAGTAAAAAAAGAGAACTTTAAATTATTGTCATCAGCTAGATAGTTAATTAAATTTGTTATAAAAGTGCCGAGAAAGTTGAAAGGCAATGTGACATAAACGATATATAAATAGTATGGATAGATTCGGGTAAACAGTCAAATGATATTATCTAATACCTTTAAAATAAAAAAAATCTGGTTCGGATAAACCGTTAAAGGTATTATCTCATGCCTTTAAAATAAAAAATCTGTTACATATAATATCAAGGGAAAATAATTTGTATTATCTTATAATATAAATTTTTATATCTATAAGATTATTTATGGTTTTATGAGATAATTAACCTCTCCAACTGATCGTAGTGACTGCCGTAATCACTAACGAAATATTTTACAACATAATGGTGCATATAATTTATTTTTCTACCACCATTCACTATCTCAATTTTTGTTATAGTACCTAAAGTTGAACAGGCACCAGTCATATTTACTTTAACTGAGATGTTCATTTTACAACCATTTAATGCTGTAAACAGATGAAATTATTACCTTCATAAGTGAAAAACATCTATATTTAAGTAAGTTTAGCATGGTGATGAGCTACAGAGAATAGGATTAAGTAAAGAAGTTTCATAGGAAACCATTTTATCCTCACTTTCTTTAGTAATGCTTCTTATTTATAACCGTTTGAAAATTGCTACTATTTGTAATGTTATTGCGAATCTCATCATATTGCCTTATAATCGTACATTTATAATAGTGATTTTTTCATTGTAAAAAATGTTTTAAAATCACTTCCAACTCAGTATTTTCTTAAGATATATTTTAGAGTGGAAACGTGGGGATATTGTTTTTAACTTGATAATACTTATTTAATTTCTGCTGAATTTTATTTTTTTTTTAGATTATCACTACAATAGTATCTACATCGTTGCGTTTAAAACTCAATGTTCAATTTCACTTTAAAAAACGTTTTTGGTATTTTCATGCAAAATGAATTTTTTATTTAATTTCTTAAAGTGATGTTAAGACTACTTGACTGATGTTAGTTTTATAATCTTCTCTCACTCTCTCTAATTCTCCCTCTCTCTCTCTCTCTCTCTCTCTCTCTATATATATATATATATATATATATAATTAGGAATATATATATATATTCCTAATAAGTAGTAATATAAACAAATAAAAAATAAAACAAATAAAAATCGTAATTCTAGGCGGAATTCAGGAAGCAATTCTTGTTAATCCAAAATGAATGACTGCTCACATTCTGACTTACACATTCCCGATTGTCTTGTCTTTTGCATTTATTACATTTCTCTTGTAGGCCTAAGGCTGCTTCATATAGACATGTACTCTAATACTTTATCTTCCTCTCTTTGTGAATAATAAGAAGATTCATTTATTCCATTTCCACTTAACCCCGGATCTTCTTTTGTCTTTGACTTTGAAAAATTGCAGTCTTTTAATACTAGTAATAATAACAATAAAAACAAAATACAACAACAACGATTTGAATAATATGTCTTTGTTTACCGAGTTAAGTTTGCCTATTTAACTTTATAATTGTGTTTAATATTATATTCAGAAGAATATGAGTTACTCCTCCCTGATTCAAATCCCTCTCCACCCTTTTATTATTTAAAACATTATAATATCATATAGGAGAAAAGAAAAAACAGGATAGAAAATATAAAATAGATAAAGATGATAGATATTGAATGAATAAAAAGGGGATGGGAATAAAACAATAATAATAATTCTTACTGTAATTTATTTGTATCCAAACAGAGTGAGTGGTAGGGTGTACCATGTTTAAATTCATCTTTATTTCTTGACATGTATATCATTGATAAAATAATTTATTTAACTAGAACTTTCATAAATTTATGTTATACATTTATAATAGAAAAAAAATGAGTGGAAAGTAGTTTCAAGAACCGCGTTTTATTTTAAAACAAATAAATAATGAAATACGCATTTTGATTGTTAAACGACATTTGTGAGAAGCTGTAACTGATTTATTATTAAAACAAAACTAATAAAAACATTCTCAAAATACAAAACCAAAATGTAACGGTTTTTGATTTTGAATTCATCATTTTTGTTTATTTTTCAATTTAATTATTATTTCATGAATTCTGATAATGATTACATAACAATTGAAACCCGTATTTATTTTTAATCTTTTCTTAGTTAATAGTTTTCTGATTGTAATCTTAGTTAAATTATCTATTTTAAGCGGTTACTGCAGTATTATCTAATTTTTAACAAACTTCGAAAAAGTTTATATACTCGACCCGCATATATTTTTTTTAATGTTTGTTCGCGCACATTTATAAACTCAATCGTTCCAGCATGAAAAAAAAACTGTCCCCAAGAAACGTCAAAATGTAAAAACTTGCTTCTCGATAAGCTAAGAAAAAAAAGAACTGAAACTACGTAAAAAAATTGCAATTGATCGTCACTATGGATACACTGGTTTGCGTGAATTTATATGTACCCTTCTTTTTTTAATATTTCCTTTTGTTAAATAATTTTCTTCAGTTTTCACGTAAAAAATAAATTTACGTTGAATCTTAAATAAATAATTATTGCACTACTCGTATATTGAGCAATCTTATATTTACCAATAATTACGATTAATAGTGAAAACCTTTATTCAAATCGAATTTTTAAAAAAAAATTTTTATATTTTATGGAAAATATGAATTATTACGAAACTGCGACAAGAATTTTGCCTGCATATTAAAAAACATTTATCAAATTCCGTGGTTTATCAGAATGTAAACCTTGAAAATATTTATCTAGCCATTCTAGAGAACCGTAGAGAATTATATAACTAATATTTTTAATTCTTCTTGTTATATGTTTATTAGTTATATTGTTATTCATCTTTTTATTGTACTATTTTATGTTTAAACCTTTATATTGTCTTGATAGATATCACTGGATGCGTCCCTTTCACGTCATTATGACATTGTACAATCTACACCCAGTTTCATTGTTCAGGAAAATAATTGTAAATAAAGCAATACACAAAAAAAAAAAATTTTCTTGATTGAATGACCTTTAGAAGAAATATTATAATATTTATCAGCTTTAATAATCAAATTAAAAGCCTTTCATTTTATTCCCTTTTTAAAAAGTTATTTTAAAACTCACAAAAGACTTTTCAATATTAAATTTTTAGAGTATTTTTTTAAAGTTTATTTTAATATTTTTTAAACAATTTATTTAATTCAAATTTGTCAGTTTTATTTAATTATAATAATAAACAGAACTTTAATTATAATAATAAACAAATGCAACCAATATGAATTGCATAAACCTTCATCTTGATTGAAGGAAATAAACGAATGTCCTGTGCTGATCAACAACGTAAAATAATTACCTTTTTATTATAAGTTTACCAGCTAATTTTCTTGTGAAAATACATTAAATATTATATAAAAGGAAAATATTAGAATATTCCATAAGGAATTATAAAGTTAAAATTTAATAATCCATGTTTGGTGCCGGCCTCCATGGCGCGAGTGGTAGCGTCTCGGCCTTCCATCCGAAGATCCCGGGTTCGAATCCCGGTTCGGCATTGCATTTTCAAACAAGCTACAAATCATTCATCTCATATTCTGAAGCAATACCTAACTGTGGACCGGCCAAAAAAATCAAACATATAGGCTACATAAATTGTGTACGTGAATAATATAAATTTTCGTTAAAAAATCTTTCATATAATTATGTAAAACAAATTTTAAATAAGATGAACTTCCTTTAAAAAATAAATTGAAATTATTAATTTAAAAATCCCTATTCTTCACCCTAAAACATATAAAACACGGTTATCGAATAGAGGACACTGATGAATTAAACAGGTTAAATAGATAAAAATCTTCTAGCAATGCAACTTAATCCTTGCTTTAAATAGAAAGTTATCCCAATACAGTTGAGTATTTACCGTTTTTATTACACAAGTAATAGAATATCTACCGAGATTAAACTACGTAAACCTTACTGCCTTGGCTATAAAAATAGATTTGTGATATACATTCGAGTTACATTACTCCAAAGGTATAAATTATGTTTGAATAATACACGTGATTTATTATTGTGTAATTTATAAACATGAATTTTTTATTTTTATTTTCCTTATATGTACATTGCAATTTTTTTCAACTACTGAACAAAACCATTCCAACCCACTGCTGAGGCCCTATGAGATGAGAACAATATATATGAGGTACAGTCTGGCACAGACTCGGACCTACCATTCCTGAGACTTGTGGTTAATTGAACCCCAGCCACCAAAGTACACCGTTATCCATTGTCTAGTATTCAAATCCAAATAAAAGTAACTAAACTTTTATTAGGATTTGAACCTCCAAACCCTCACTCTAAAAATCAACAATTAAAAATTGATTTGCAGTGACGAGTTAACCACTAGACCAGCCGGTGGCTAAAGACTAATTTAATTTTTTTTTTTATTATCGTTATCTATCATTGTGAATAACTTCTGTAGCTTTTTTTTATGAACTAAATTAAAATAAAACATTTTGTAATAAAAACCAGTGTTATATGCAGAATAAATATCAATTGCATTAATAGATTTCTATATTCAAAATAAAGATTTCTGTATCTTAATATACTCTTTATCATTTTTATTTAAGAATGTACATAAAAAACCATTTCTATAATGCCAAAAACTAAAAAAAATATATATGCAAGTTTATACTGTTTATATTTTCTAGTAATTTTTATATGTAGCAATGCATAAATTATTTTTTTAAATTTATTTTTAGTATTATGTTGAAAATAATGTAGATGGTGGGTTCGGTAAGGTTTGTATATTAGGTTTGTATGCTCAGATCATGCTTTTGTTAATTCAACCGACTTGAAATTATTAATTAATTATTAATTTTATTAATTAATTGGTAATTACTAGTTACGGCGTGACGTTTGTACGTACATATGTACATGTGTATCCCGCATAACTCAAAAATGATTAGCCGTAGGATGTTGACATTTTGGATTTAGGACTGTTGTAACATATTGTTGTATATTTTCCTTTGTGATTGCACTCAACTGAACCAAAAGTGTCCAAAAAATCCCAAAATCATAAAAAAATTTGATTTTGGACTTTTTCTTAACTGCAGTGATAAGCCCTCATTGAGAGCTTTTCAACAATAAATGGTATTTATTATCATTGGTTCCAGAGTTATAGCCGAATAAAATTTTAATTAATGAAATATTTTAATCTTAGAAGGGGAAAGTCATGTGGGGTTCACATCAGATCTTTAGTAATTATTTGATCTCAAGAGATAACGCAGTTTACAACTTTCCTTCTCTCTCTTTTGCTGCAAATGATATAATTTGAAAGAGGTTATTGTAATAATTAGACAATTAGAAATAATTAGATAAAATATATGTTCTCAAAATCAAATTTTTAATGAAATCAGGAGAATATTATTCAAAAACTACTTTCTTCCTAGCACAGCAAAGTCCTGGAGTTTCATAATACCATTTCTTGGCATTCCATTGGTTATATTTTAATCGTGTTACTTCGCTGAATATTTTTCAAATTTGGATGGTCAATTTCAGGGTGATAATCAAAATTTGATTTGAAAACTAACGTATTTTTCGAAGATTGAATTCAATTTTCAGCCTAGTATATAGATTGCTCTTCAAATCTTTCAGAGCATTCTGGCGTAGATTCACATCACGATGTGAATAGCAGTAGTCCTAAAAATTCTTCTTCCTATCTCTGATCTGGTCTACAAAGGCGTCATGAAAATATTAGTACAAAATTTAAAGTGAAAGTATGCCAATTATGTGTGTGGTTTATCCTGATTTATTATCTTAGTTCGGTATGTAAAATCTAACAGTAATACTTTACTCACGTTAGGTTGACTTTTTACGGCCAGATTATAGAATGATATTAAATTTGGTAAAATGATCGATATTACGTAGACAATCGATATAGGCAACGGCATTAAATCTACAGGTTTTTATACAGTTTTTTTTTTTATTGTGATTTGCATTACATTGGTGAGGTTTGAAGTGTGGTAAACATTCCGAGGAACACAACAAAGATATAGTTAAAATTTCGTAATGATTGTTTCGGGAAAAAACGAAAAAATTGTCTATACAATAGTGAAATTATAAATAATTGCGGTATAGGTTTACCTTATCATTTTTTTTTTAATGAAAGATGTTCTGTAACGTAACCTAATTTCTTTTAATAGTAATTTTTTTTTTGGGAGGGGGGGGGTTAAATTCATATATATTTATGTAGGTGAAATAGAGTAGTGGATTTAATTTGGTTTTATACAATAAATATAGTCCTAATGCTGACAATAGACAAATATTGTTATTCATAGATTAAAATTTGTATACTAGAACTTTAAAATAACTTTTTTCTTAATCCTCTCGTTGTCTAAAATCAAATACCATAGATTGTTAAAGGTTTATATTTTGAATTAATGGTGCGTTCAGAAGTGACCTCTATTAATTCATACCGAAAGGTTTTATACATTTTAGTACAAATCGTAAATCAAAAGATAAAACAGTTTTATAGAAAATATTACATAAAAAAATATATTCTACATATAATTTCAATAAAAAATATAACCTATCTAAAGCAACAGATTTATCTCAAATAATTAGCTAACATAAAAACAGGTTTTTTTTTTGTCTCGAGGTGTCAAAGAACGAAAAATTATAGTAGCGCTTAAAAAGATTAGTCCAAGACAGGTAGTAAGTCTGGGCCAGATTCCGTACAAAAGTACTATTTAAGGATTAATAAAAATAAGTTACTTTACATTAAAAACAGCTAAAAATGAAACCTAATAAATTATATTAGGAGTTTATATAAATATATACGTATATATTTATCTTAAAATTAGACTAAATTCCCATCTAAAATAACAAATAACGTACATGAAATTCTTCCATAATATGGATTTTTATCTCCCTTTTTACGTTTTTTAACTTCCTACTGAATTAATAACAAAATATAAAAAAAGCAAAATAAAATATTTACATTTTACAGCTACTAACTTAAATCCTTTTATACATTTATTTTTACCTGGAAAAAAAATTAATACGATTTAAAAAAAAAAAAATTGTATATAGTACATGTACAATCAGATTTACATGCGATTTAATAAGATGTAATTTGAATAAATGAATTACAAATAGGTAAAACTTATTTAAATTAAAATAGAAAGAGAAAAATAGTAGTATCCCTTTAAATATTATTCGATTACATCAAGAAGGAATAAAACAATAGAAGATAAACCAAAAGCTGCTTTAGAAAATATTATTTTTTGATTGATTTATTCTATTGTTAGGTTTTTTAAAACATGCTGCTACCAAAATTAAATTTATAAAAGAAAAATGTAAACAATACGATCATCATTGAGTATAATAAAAAAAAATTAAATATTTTTAATAACATTTGAATAAATAAAATAAAATTTTTACAGTTTTAGTATCAATGAGATGCATTATTCTCGGTTATGATCATAAGAATAAAGTTGACTAATTATTTCAATGAAAAATCTTCATTCTAAAAAAGATGAGAGAGTTTATCATCTCAAAAAACGAAAACAGAACATAACTATTATGTATGCTTCAACAAGAAAACATTTGTAAAATAAAACCAGTGGATGTATTCTTTGTAAAAGTATGATAAGAAAAAATTGCCCAAGTTTGCAAACTAATGGAGCTTAGAGGAGAAGAGATATTGTTCAGTAATCTTCTTAATTTCCACCAGGCCAATTGACAAGGTCTGGCTGTCTGAGCTTTTATACAGATTAAAAAAGAACCTTCTTCAAATTTATTACCTTCGCGTTTCTTCCAGGTAAAATATAATCAAACACTATCTCCGTTCTTCGACACCCAAGTCTGGGATTCCGCAGAGCTCAGTTTTTGGACCGGTGTTATATTGCATCTTCACCTCCGATTTCCTGTTGAGAATTGAGTCGCTGTCAATTTTTTCCTGACACGGCTATTGCCTAAACCAATCTAAATCTGAATTAAATTTAATAAGCTGGGTCTATGGAAGATAAGGATTAATAAGTCGAGCCATGTGACATTCGCATTGAGGACAGGAGACTGTCCATGGGTCCAACTTAATGGCATTTTAATCCCGCGCACTAAAAATGGCATACCAGGGTCTTCATCTGGATCGTTGATGCTTGTAATAAAAGAAAGAAAAACTTGTTTAAGTATTTTTCTTCGTTTCTCATAATTATTTTACGTAAATCGGTACAATTAGTAGTCGGGTTTTTCGTTTTTTAGTAATTATTTTATTTAGCGCTTTTTATTGTTTCCATAACTTGTCATCTAAGATTGCATAAGATTTTTTTTTAATGTTGTGCTATTTAAATAGAAATTCTAATGGTAATATACTTGCCTGTAACGCTTGCGTGTGCTAGCCGCGATGCATTCCTGCTTTCTTTCTTTGAGTATATTTCGCTTATATCTCGAGAATGTTACATTTTTCAAAAAAAATTATAATAGACAAAAGTGATTATTCATTATCCCTTAATGAACTGCCATCATTCAATCTAAAATAGCGTATTTTTTTAGTTTTTCCCTCAGTGTGAATTTAATATAACCTTCAAGACTGAAAACCTGTTAATACCCAAAAGTTATTTGAAATTGGTTGGATCTGTGAAGCTTCAGAAGGAAAAGAAAGAAACATACATTACCGTTAAATATAATTCCACCTTCCTATAGACGTAATCGTATAAAAATACAATATGCGAATATGCCCACGAGCTAACAAAATATATTTACAAGAAAATGAACTCATAAAAACCAAAGTCCAATCAGGACTTTACAAATCAGAATACACCTTTAGTCTAAAATCAAATGAAAGAGATGCTACAGAAAGAAAGGGAAAATCTTGAAAAATTATTAGGACCAAAGAAAATAGATGAAAAGGAATACAAATTCAGAAGTAATAAAAATATTTGCAAATTCAGTGAATTCCCACAGTGCAAATTCTTAGATTCCAACAGAAAAAGAAGAATCAAATTCTACGGCCATCTTATTAGAATGAATGGTTACAGTCTCACGAAAGAAATCGTGAATTACATTTATTATAGAAATAATGGAAGTCAATGGATCTTAGCGGTTCAAAAAAATTAAAAAAAAAAATTAATTTCTGAAGAAACAGTACAAGAAAAACCAGCATTCAGAAAATTTGTATAAGATTTCAAGGGTTTCCAAGAAAATGAAAAAAGAAACCAACAACGTTTAGTCACAAAAAATCAAAAGAAAGAAGAATCATTGGAAGATCAGGAAAGAAAACGCCCCAAAACAGATATGAATGCAAAATATTGCTTCCTGTATTCGCCAAATTAAAACAAAATTGTATAATAGGTATATATTTTAAAAACCATACTATTCTAATGGTTGTAGGTGACCTGATGTGGGACAGTCAATCCGTTGAATATATGCTAAGAGGACGAGCTCAATGGGAGGAGATGTCAAAGGCAACCGCTGACATGAAAGATTAACAGCAAATACAGATAAAAGAAAAGGGTAGCAAGGGAGGTTGGAACAGCCCTCCGTGTTGCCGTTCATCTGAGCTTACCAGGATGGGCGGCGGAAATAAAGCGGTGGGACTCCCGACCCCTTAAGCGCGGAAAAACCGAGACCCGGCAACTGGTTGGGCGACTGGGAATATAGCCGAGCCTGGTACGGCTCCTCCTTGGTGGTTAGAGGCAGGCACCCCCTGAGCTGAGTAAGTGCTTAAATGCTGATCCGGTTCCGGGTCTTATTAGATTTTTAGTCGGTAGGGTGTAAGAACACATAGGCTCTTAATAAGATCTAGCCGAACCCGTGCGAGTCCGACACTCCACCATTTATGGCGGGTATGTAAATGGTATTTCTCTGATTCATCGAGAACAAAAAAAAGTCAATTCCATGCATGGCATACCCAATCTGCAGGATAAAAATATCTCAGAATATCTCAGAAAACGAGGAATGAAATGGTTTTTTTTTTTTTTACTATCCTTTTTTTTAGTCTCATATGTTGTTGTTTCATAATCAGCATGCTGAACCTAGTGAATTTGGTATACTGGTGTACCAAAATCAAGAGGTACTCAGTTCTAGGAATGACGTTTTTATCTATTAATTGGTTAAACAATAAACATCATTACTCTAAGTAAAACCAATTTTGTTAGTAAAATTTGTGTTTTAGATGCTTTACATGTATTTCAAACAAAAAAGACTGAAAAAGAATAAATCAATAAATTACCACTTTTTTGTGATAACCAACGTGTTTTATAAACTATCTTGGTTTAATCTAGAATATAAAACTTATGAAATTTAAAATAATAGATGCACGGGTGCACGCGCGACGTTAAAAATAATATAAGTACTCGCGCATTGTCACATCCGCGCGCTGACACACACACGAACACTCCACAACTTTAAAATTAAAGTGTACAATAAAATTTAAACAATGTTTGTCATTTTTAGCCAAATTATAATAAAAAATACTGCTAATATTTAGAGTTGTTTGAAATTCCATCGTTCCACCGCATACCATGTTACATATACAATCAAGAATCATTATGTGTCAGTTATTGAGTAGACAATCAGGAGTATTAATAAATGATGAAGAATCCATATGCCAGTCTGTAAGCTACAAACTAAGACGACCGTGGATTACTTCATTATAGCATCTGTTTTAATCACTCTATCTTTAATATTGTAAAGCTTATTTAAGACAACGGTCGACCACTCATTCTTCCATGCTTACTTCAACCGACTTTTCCCAGAGCACGTTTAATCGGAGTAGATCACGCGCTCCGTGAAGGTCGGATAAGTGCAAACTTCTTTGGCGGAATATAACAGAGATGATACGTGCATTTTTTGAGAAAAGAGATAGACGCTTGTATGTCTGTAATCATGGGATGTATAGCATATATGTCTAGTTGTGGTTGAAATACTCATATAGACTTACAGCGAACAAGAATATCCGTGATCAAGTAATAACAATAGAATATATATATATATATATACCAGTTAAAAATTAGAAGTAATTCAGATATACGATAAGGTAGGTCCTACCTTAACATAAAATGATAAATAAAGTAACGTTTTATTGTATTTTGGTTTATTTTTTTTTAAAAACCCATATAATTTACCTCCTCTCCCAAAAATAATGTTGAATGTTATTATTATTATGATGTTATTACTTTAAAAAGAAACTGGAAAGGTTCAGTTTAGATGTACTTCCAGACGTTTTAAAAAATTATTATAGCCTTTCCTTGGTAATAACATTAATAATATTGTCATTATAGGGTAATTAAAAATTTCACGGCAATAATTCGGAAGCTTAATTTGAGGTATTAATATAAGAAAACCAGTTTCTATAACATACGTCTGATTTTGAATACATCTGTTGCTGTCTTTTCAAGTTAATTCTAACAAAATACTCGTATTTCTCTTTCACTCCCACAAAAAAGGATAAAATAAAACCACAATGAAATTCTTGGGAGTCAAATTAAAAGGAAAATTTTTATGGTTTTGTTGTACTTTATTGGCATAAATACAGGAAAAACTTCTTCACAAAATTTTATCTCTAGTAATTTTCATGAAAATCATTGAAAAACCAAAGATTACGGTGAAACAAAACCGTTTTTTTAGGTTTGTCAAATTCGGAAATAATTAAAAACAGAACAGCTTGATATAAACAATTTTTCATAACTGTATTTTTTTTTTAATTTTACGGAAGAATAAGGAATAAATTTATATAATATAACGCAATTTCATCGTTTTATATTGTATACTGCGATATTGAAAGTTACTGATTAAATTAGTTTTGTTAAGAGTTACAAGAAATATTAACAAAATAATTTTAATTTTAAAATGGTATTTCATTTATTAAAATCAAGTTAACGTTTTCCAAGAAATCAGCGTTAACAGAAATGCTATTTCAAAATTTTGTATCTGGTAAAAACATAATTTTTCTATTATAATTTAAATTTAGATTTTTAACATAGCATCGTTGGTAAAATACAATTACTGTGTATTACATAAACTGCTTACGAATATATTATTTGTTTCCCTGAGCGCTTTCGGCTAATCTGCCATCTTCAGGAGAGACTTTAACTAAATGACGATCAATCATTTAATCAATTATTGGTACGTATATAATTTATGTATGTTTTGTAATTATATGTATTTTAATCATAAATTGTAATTTCTCCTGAAGATGACAGAATAGCCAAAAGCGCTCGAGGGAAAAAATAATATATTGATCAGCAGTTTATATCATATACATAATTTTTCATATGGAATTAAGCATAACATAAATATTATAAGTTATAAAATTTGTTTACATCAAAAATTAATTTAAATGTCAGGAAAAGATTTTTGAAAGTATATGTTTGGAGTGTCGCTTTATATGGAAGTGAAACTTGGAGTATCTGAGAAGAAAAGATTAGAAGCTTTTGAAATGTGGTGCTATAGGAGACTGTTAAAAATCAGATGGCTGGATAAAGTGACAAATGAAGAGGTATTGCGGCAAATAGATGAAGAAAGAAGCATTTGGAAAAATATAGTTAAAAGAAGAGACAGACTTATAGGCCACATACTAAGGCATCCTGGAATAGTCGCTTTAATATTGGAAGGACAGGTAGAAGGAAAAAATTGTGTAGGCAGGCCACGTTTGGAATATGTAAAACAAATTGTAGGATGTAGAGGGTATACTGAAATGAAACGACTAGCACTTGATGGGAAAGATGCAGCACTAGAGCTGCATCAAACCAGTCAAATGACTGAAGACAAAAAAAAAAAAAAAAATTACTTTCATCTATACTACGAAAATTATTTTCAAATATTATGATAATAAAAAGTATTTTTTAGATTGCCTGAAAAAAGATGTAGATATAGGATTTAAAAATTAATTTCGATAACACACGTACAACGTCATTTTTTGCATAGTAATATTTTAGATCGACGAAAAATATTTATATAAATAAAAATCTTAATATAAACAGCGCTATCTGTTGGACGTAAAAGCAACATATGTTATACTGTGTTTCCGATATGTGTGTCCACTAAACTAGTGAACCGATTTACGCGCGGGGAAAAGGGAGAAACGGAAAAATCGGAAAAATTAAATAGGTAAAAGTCGAAAAAGTTAAAAAGGGAAGAAGGGGAAAATGTGAAAAAAAGGAGTTAAACGGGGAAAAGGAAACAGAAAGGAGGAAGGAGAAAAAATAAAAGGGTAAAGGGGAAGAGGAAGAGGAATGGTAAATAAGGGAAAGAGAAATGGGGAAAGTAAAGGGAAAGGGTAGGAAAAGAGGAAACGGAAAAAGTAAAACGGGGAAATAGGAACAGTGCAAAATGATAACAGGAAATGGGGGAACGAAAGAAGGGGGAAAGTAAAAGAAGAAAAGGTAAGAGAAAATCGAAAAGGTTAAAAGAAAATGGAAAAGGTTAAATTTTGTGAAGTTCCGTAGTGTTCATTTTGTTAATGTTTCACCAAAGTTTCAATTGTGTTCATTTACACCTTCTTGGTGGAAACCACTTTTCTTGAACTTCTTTTCCGTTTGTTGATATTTATATAGTTTTTAGGTTAACACGCTTAGTATAGCTTACAAACAATCCTAACACACAAGGGGAAATTTCATGGTTGTAGTTTGTTAG
The DNA here is from genome assembly GCF_047948215.1 of Lycorma delicatula. Taxonomy (NCBI): domain Eukaryota; kingdom Metazoa; phylum Arthropoda; class Insecta; order Hemiptera; family Fulgoridae; genus Lycorma; species Lycorma delicatula. The sequence continues at coordinate 49,013,879 of NC_134464.1, read as the reverse complement.
GTGTAATGTATAACAGATCTAACAAACAAAAAATCCATAAATATGAAATTTTTATTTTTTACTATGGACCTAATTTAATCCATGTAGAAATACAATAATCAGTGGGGGAGGAATAGAACTATTATTTTATGACTAGTAGCATAAAATGTTCTCTCTCGAATAACATAACAAACTGGAAAGCAAAAACCGTATTTTATAAACAGTAATTGTTTAAAGATTACATACTCACTATTATAACTTCATTCAGCAATGTACTTAAATTTATTGCCAACATAACCGATAATAATGTACCTATTGATATCGGCATACCATAAAAGATGTACACATTACAATAGTTAGCTAATGAGTTGCGACTTTGTTGTGAAGTTGATTACGCAAAGTCTAAAAGAGAACAATAAACAATAGATTTAATTGTTAATGAATTATTCTTACAACAATTACTGTTTTTTTTTTTTTTTTATTTGAATACAATCTAGCATATTTTTAGCGTGGAAGTGGGTGGAAAGGTGGGGCTAGATAAATTTTACTACTTTAAAATGATTCAGCAGTTGTTAAAATGAAAAAAAAAACCGGATAAATTAAAAAAAATATTTATTAATTTATATTAATTAATTTAATTAATAAATTTAATAATTTAATTTTAATTTTAAACGTCAAATCTCAGGTTGTAAATATGAATTTTATTTAGTGTAATATCAAATCATTATTTATAAAAAAAACCAACAAAATATGTACGTAAAAGCAACTAATTTTGTAAAAAGAAAACCACGGTTTTTTTTAATTTTGTTTTAATTTTTCTAATGGATTAACTCCAATTTTTGTATCTTCACATTAATCGGCCACACACATCCTACTATTTCAGAAAAACTGGTTGGAAGGCCCTAAAATTTATGGAATATTAAATTCTTACTACAGCAGTCTATTAAAAAATGCCTTAATCAATCAGTCTGTAAAATTAGTGATTATTAAAATTATTTATTAGTGAAGTGGAAAATCCTTCTATACATTACTGTGACAAAATATTTTTTCCATTTTTTTTTAAACTGTCTGGTTTTAAGAAACTTCATTCTTCCTTATAATATTTTCTTATTTTTGAATGAATGTATTTTATTTATATTCAATTTAAAGTTTAAATCCACTTCAGAAAAAAAATGAATTCTTATGCATACAAAAAAAAAACACATCTTGAAGGGGCTTTACTAAAAATAGTTATTTGCAAAAACAGTAGGTGAGAAACGCTTTATCGTTTACTTATTTTGTAATTTTTTTTTTTTTGGAGAAAAAATAAAAATAATTTATTTAATTTTAAAGCAAATATAAAAAACAATTGTAAAAAATACATAAAAAAGAATTCCCTTAGGAGCATGATAAAAAGAAATGGTGAATACAGACGATGAAGAGTTGTTTATAAATGAAAACCAATTCCTTAATGAAAATCAATATCGATATAATCTATCAAGTTTAAGTAATTAAGGAGATAATGTACAAGGCTCCCAGCGAAAATGAAAAGGAATAGTGTATGTACAGTGCGATTACTCTATAATTGCACTTTGTATAATACAGCGATATTCACATTTGATTTGATTCGTGGATTGCAGTTATGCACAACTGGTAACGTCTTACAACAAGCGTTGGAGACGTTACCAGTTGGAGACCGAACCCTTCGGACATCAGGACATCAGGGCTAACGGAATTCATCTCTGCAGTAATGGCTCGCTCCAGGACTTGTATACTAGTGGGTCGATATAAACGTCCTTTCAAAATCCTCCAGAGAAAGAAGTCTGGTGACGAGAAGTCTGGTGACGGTAAGTCTGGGGAACGAGTGGGCCACAGACCTTTTGAGATCATGAAATTCCATATGTTTTCGGATGTACGGCACGTTACTCCGTCTTGTTTCAGGTAACAATAACGTTGGCTGAAGAAGGGCTAATAAATTGCATTATTGTATCTTCTAGTATTGCGAACTGTCAAGGGTTTTGTAAAATAAAATTGAGCCCACAATTCGTCACACACCAAACCAAACTCCTAACTTCTGAGAGTGCAGCGGCGATTCATGTAAGATGTGTGCTACTTGATAGTACTAGGTAGCATACAAAAACTTGATAATGTAATAATTAAATTTAAAAGAAAGGATCCTATAGCTTGTTTTATCTAAATGAAAGTACAGAAGATGAAACAAATTTTTTAATTCCCATCACTAGATAATACTAGTTTTATTAAAAAGGAATAAAAATCGAGGGTTAACGCTTACAAAGTAATAAGTGCATAAATAAAACTGTTTTAAACAAAACGATAATGATATCAAAAAAGGTAAGATATAATACTACATTTCTATTATCAAAATTTGTTATTTAGAATTTTCTTTACAAAATAGAAAAAAATAATGTTGCAGCGTCCATATAATAAGAAAAAAAAAATGTTACAAAATCGGACTTCCCAGCCCGATTTCATTTATATGTAATATAAATATATAATTAGTACATATCACATTTACAGAAATAATACAATTGTTATGATTATTTGTTTAATAAATGAAATCAGGCCGGTAAGAGTTTTGTAAAAAAATGTTCTTATTATATGAAACGCTTAAACATTGTTTGTTATCTATTACATATATTAAACATGTATTTTTTTTTAAAGAAAATTCTGCTGAAATATGTAATAGAAAACTTAGATATTTTAATATAAATCAACGGCCCTAAGAAATCGTAAAGTATTCGATAACATCGTCTCATTGTTTCCTAAGACATTTCGAAAGTTAGCTCCTAGTGGTAAACTTCTGACGCAATAAATAACATACACAATCCACAAAGATGGAGTGTGTAGTTGGGAATATTCTGTGGGATGATACTGCCACATGAGGCAGTATTTTTATACTTAAGTTTCATTATACAGGTGATTAATAATTAGATTCAATATCACAATTTGACAAACATTTACATTAATTTTATTATTAATAGTGACCCGTTGGTATTGATATACATTAATGTCCGAGCGCTTTCGGATATTAATCCATCATCAGTTATGTGTTATGCATTATAATTATTTTCTTCACAAATTAATATATTAAATGAATTTTGAATTTTAAAAACTTCATAGAGCTATTTTATCATTTTATTTTACATTATTTGTAAAGGAAATAATTATAAGTGTTCTTGATGATGGATTAATATCCGCAAACGCTCGGACATAATATATTATGTCCATATTATATTATATAATTAATAAATATTTGCAAACATATTATAAGTTTAACGAAGCCTAAGTATTTTAATACTATGTTAGTTTATAGAATGATTCGTCGTTAATACTAAAGAAATAATACTAAAGATATTTCAGATTTCTTTTAAAATATTAAAAAAAAGTTTAGTGTATTTCGTTAAAATACAGTATAAATTGTAAAAATTTTAATTTACTACATTAGCTTAAGTTAAAGTAGATAAATTTCTTTAAAAACATTCTCAAAAAAAAAAATAATCGATCATTTATAAAATGACAAAAATAAACTACACGATTAAACAATGAAATATGCTATTAAATAAGATAAATTTTCCATTACTACATCTTTTTTTGAATTTGTGATAAAGGATTCATGTAATATGTCTACATTAATAAGCCTATATGAAGTTACAACTTCCAGGAACACTCTCTATTTTTTTGATAAGTACTCTTGTGGTTACATATTCACTCATACATCCTACATTACTTTGATAATCTAATATAATGTTATACATATGCATCTTACTTAAGACGATGTTAAAACTGTTCTCACTTAATCTCTAAACACTCAATTTGTTGAACAATATTTAGGCGTGGCTACAAGTAAATGTAGATTTGCATATAGTTATACTAATACATATACACAAACGTATTATTACATGAAAGAAACGATAAGCTAACGTGTTCGCGTTACTATCTTTAAAAATAAAAGCAAAACAAAACGGATATTATAATTTTAATATCTACCCATAAAAAGGCAAAGCTGAATGTAATCGTAAGGTTTATACTGTTTAAGCGTAAATTAAAATGAGAAAAGGTAATCATAAATATTGTAAATACATTTAGTATTATATTAATTCCACAAACAGCGGCAATTTATACACATTATAGTAATTTTAAATGAATATAAAAATTAGTTTTACTGCTAATCTTGTATTGGCACAAGCTGACCCTACACCAGGTATATTTAAAAAATACTTCCACCTAACTAATTGTTGTTGGCGTAAATAAATATGGTAATATTTGATGGTTCTTATTGAGGTTATTCAGTTGATTTGATTTAAATCTAGTTTTTTATCAAATACTGTTTAATTATGTGCTTCATGTATAATATTCTGTATAAAGATAAAAGATAACATAGCGATTTTGTGTTTTCTGTATGCGGCCGTATTTTTATTTTAGCTGCAGAGCAGACCACGTGGTACGCAGGGCGGCTGCGCGCAGCCGACTGTCTCTCGCTCGCTTTTGAATGAAGCGCTTCATGTGTTACAAAATCACAACTCAAGAAACAACTAAGTTTACAGGCTTAAGTTTAACTTAACTAAGTTTACAAAGAAAGGGATTATTAATTTATCTTTGACACTAAAAAGGGGATTCTTTATTTAACGAATTATTTAAAAAGGGGACGTGGGACTAAGAGAGCACAGGAAGCGTGATAGAGTTGGCTGCGCGTAGCCACCCGGCGCATAACGTGGTCTGCTCTGCGCCAATAGCATCAGAGTAAGAAGCAGTATTTCGTAATCTTTTGTTTATATTCTATTGTATGGGCCTACTAAATAAATATAATGTTCATAAGACATCCAATTAATTCGCGATATGGTACATATCTCATCTCATATATCAATGCCTAATATATTAATAAGATAAGGCAGTCTACATATAATTTTGCATTGATACTAATTAAATATTGTAGTATATTAGGTATGCAATTTTCTTCCAAACAATATATATATATTATAAACTAAGTAAAAACCCAAACACAGTTTTAGAATATCATCAGTGGTGATGCTATGGTATATGAGAAATATTTATAATTAAATGAATATTCAAAAATTTTTGAATTAAACATAAAATCAACTGGAATGTGAGTTAAGTTATGAGTTGTTGTCAATAGTTATAATTTACAGTAAATAATTTCTATTAATTCCAATACAACTGTTTAAAATTTATTATTGGATGTAATTGTAAAGGTAACACGAAATAAAAATAAATTAATACGCCACCTCGGGCCATTTATTAACAACGCGATTTTCCTTTTTTGAAAATTTAACTGGAAACTCATAAATGAAGACGTTTATCGAGTTTCGTACATCATCGTCTTTCTGTTTAAACTCATGTATCACATATCAGCCTTCTTATTTAAGAAAAAGGTTTCATTCAATGTGAAAGATCCAAAATTGGGAAATGTAATTTCATAATTGTGTAGATCTACACTTCTTTCTACTACTAGTATACTTGAGTTTTGAAATATGCAGCCGTTTCCATATTTTAATAAGATATGACATATGCAACTAAAAATTAAAATAAATTTTATAGAATTAATTTTTATGAAGAACAACTTATTTTATTAGTATTATGAATCCGTGAAAACAAAACTTCAATGTTTTATTCAGTAAAACGTTAAGATATGTAAAATGTTACATAACGTAAAAATTATGATGTAGATATAGTATTTCCAACCGCTTTTCAAATGTGAAAACTGAAATATTTATATGTAGAGTACTTTTTTTAGGAGTTTCTTGTTTCTTGTTTAAACAACTCGATTAAGTCTACTAAAATAAAAATGCTTATGAACCTCAATTATTAGAGCTTAGAATTTTTCGCTTAAATACGCAAAAAATTAATTCTGCATTCTTATACAGCGGCTACATTAACAGCTATAAAAGTTTATTATCTGATCTTGCAAATGTTTTTGAAAGAAGTAATTGCTTTAGTATGAAAATTTAGTCGTTCGACTGTAGAGTTTTTTTTAGTTATAAATTAACTATATTACTCAGTATAATTTGTCTTACTAATGAGTTGGCACTACGCTTGAATTTTCATTTTTTACATAAATAACGTGTGTATATATATATATATATATTTTTTTTTAATTTATTAATTATTTTTTATATCGTGTAAAGATTTACTTAACGGTATTTTACTTTATTTCTCTCGTTTAAGATTTATTAGGATTAACCTATAATTTAGGGAACTCTTCCAATTGAAAAGGTGAAGCACAACTAGTGTCATTGTCAAATTTCATGGACCCTCATTAAAAACAATTTTGTGCTTGTTGTGGGTAACTCGTAGAATAGCTTCTATACAATGGCAAGATTTCACATTGTCTCGTTGCTACCACCGAATTCCAATTATCAAACCGTTTTCAGGACCTTCTGATAGAGAATGGTAACATAGATGTCGCTAAAAAGAACGTCATTAAGCCCCCGCTGATAATCCCATCACCGATGTTATTCGGCTACAGGATTTTGCCAAACATCCAAGAAAATGATGGACAATAATTAGATAACTTACGGCAAGTTTTTTAAATGAAATTTCCATATGATTGCATAAGTAGAAGAGTGACGAATCTACACAACAAAAATATATCAACAAAAATAATACTACAAACTACAAACGAATATTACTTACCTAGTTCTAGAGGGGAAGCATTTTGAAATTTTCTTGTAGAATAATATGCTTTCAAAATTTATTGTATTAATTAATTTAGGACCAAAAATGTTTAACTAAATTTTAAAATCAAATATTGTGATTTTACAAATAAGTAAAACATATCAGTTTTAAAACATACCAATTTGTAGTACGAGAGGGGGATCAAAAAATAAGTTACATCCTTGTCGTATTCTTGAACTGAAAGGAAAATATTAATGTCTTGTGGTGGCAGTACTGGTTGTGTTGTCTTCACGCTCTTTATCCCACAGAAGCAATTCTGTACGACATGCAGTACCTATGTAGTGTCGTCAATATGAGGTGTCCTCTAGAGGTTTCGTCTAGGATAGAAGTGCGTTCAGTAGTCCGATATTTGTGGGAAAAAAATTACAATTGTAAAATTCGTAGCCAAATTGTTGAGATATAGAGTGAAAATGTAATGTTACGTCCCATGATCACAGATTGTGCCAAATGTTCAAAAATGGAAGACTAAATGTAAGTGACAAACTGCGTGCTGGGCGTCCAACTGCATAACACGACGGGTAACGGGTAACGGGTAACGGGTAACGCGGAACGCGTAAATGAAATGATTATTTATTAGATATAATTCTAAAAGTAATATGAAACAGAAAAGTTATTACGGTGCGTTTTACTTCGTATTATTAATTACGCAATTTATCCGTTTTTGAAAATTTAACTGGTTACTGGTTAATTAACTGGTTAATTTAATTCATCATCACTTGTCCATCCTATCTAAAAAAGATGTTTGATTCAATACGAATCCAAGAATGTAGAAACACATGATAAAGTAGGAATTTTATAACTATATAGAACTAATCTTGTTTTGAAATATGAAGCTTTTTTAATTATAATCAATTCTGATAAAATTTGTTATATTTGTATTAATTACAACGATATTTTAATTGTTTAAATCCATGGAAACAACTTTTACAACAATTCGTAAATCTTTAAAACAAGCATTAAATATAAAAAGAAATAAATATAGAAAATAGAAACACGTAAACTTACCACAGCGTTTCCTTATTATTTCACCCAAGAAGGGTGAATATTGTTAATCAGCTGAAAAAAATTCAGTGCAATACATTTTTTATGCCAACTTAATTTAATAAAAAGAAATAAATATAGAAAATAGAAACACGTAAACTTACCACAGCGTTTCCTTATTATTTCACCCAAGAAGGGTGAATATTGTTAATCAGCTGAAAAAAATTCAGTGCTTCTGGGTTTTATTAAGTGACATAAAAAATTTGATTCATAAAGTATATGTTTATTTAAGCTTTTATAGAAGCCATGTTTGTCACTGTACAACAGCCATTCATACAAGAAGGTCTTTTTTTTAGATTAAATATTCATATTATTGAAGTATTATAATGTAATTTAATATTTATATTATATAATGATAAATAAATTATTTTCGTAAATTCATTTTAAGTTCAGAATAATTAAATTACAAATATACAAACTTTACAACGACTCTATTACGTTTTTTGAATTATTAATTTTTACCGTTAGGGGCTATCTTTAATTTTTAATTTTTATGTCATAAACTGTGGCGGTATCCGTACAATTTACTTATGTTTTTTTTTCACCAGTACTTTTTAGGACCTAATCCATAAATAACTGATTATAAAATATTCATATTAGCAACTTACATAAAATGTCTTGTGTTGAATTATTTTTTTGTTTATTGCTTTATTTACTTTCCTTTTGCGTTTAAAATAGATGAATTCATACACAATTTCAGGTGATTTAACCTTGTAGAATTTATTTCATCACTTGTAATCTATATGGTACAGTTTAAACATAGGAATAGGATATTTATATGGAAAGAGATATGGGTAAATATATGATAACGCTGAAAACTAACATAGGTGTTAGAGATATCGCTTAAAAAATACCTTTTTTTAATCAATAAAATAACTGATTTTCAGTTGTAGAAAGGGGACACTCAATATGCAATTTTCATATGTCGAGCGACTACTAACCTTGACAAGGTTAAATCACCTGAAATTGTGTATGAATTCATCTATTTTAAACGCAAAAGGAAAGTAAATAAAGCAATAAACAAAAAAATAATTCAACACAAGACATTTTATGTAAGTTGCTAATATGAATATTTTATAATCAGTTATTTATGGATTAGGTCCTAAAAAGTACTGGTGAAAAAAAAACATAAGTAAATTGTACGGATACCGCCACAGTTTATGACATAAAAATTAAAAATTAAAGATAGCCCCTAACGGTAAAAATTAATAATTCAAAAAACGTAATAGAGTCGTTGTAAAGTTTGTATATTTGTAATTTAATTATTCTGAACTTAAAATGAATTTACGAAAATAATTTATTTATCATTATATAATATAAATATTAAAATTCTATAACTTATTTTCGCACGTTGTTTGAGGGATTTCATTTATCTTTCTGTAATTCAAAACAGTTACTTTTTATTACATGGTTATATTTGTGATTTACATTGTAAATTAGTGATTTACTTTAATCGTAACTCATGTTTTTGTTTTTTTTAAGTGAAGCTCTTCGAACTTAGAAATTTTATTTAATCTAACTTAAATATTTCTTAGTTTTAGAACAAAGTAAGTGAGTTTTGTTGTTAATCAAGGTATTTAAAATTTGAGGTTTAATTTTTTTTTTACATATTATAACTTGGAAGTAACTGTAAACACATACTTTTTTATTCTGATATCAAAATTAAAACTCCTTTCTCTGATAAACCTATATAAATAGGTTTATGTAATCTTGAATTATAAAAATTAAAATCAGAAGAAATATGATAAAATATTATTGCTATCAAATACAAATACTACTGATAAAAAATCTGTTCTAAATTGTTCACAGGGACATATATTCTAATAATTATTATATTATTTGGATCTTTTCGTTTCACTTACCGTAACTATAAAGACGCAAACATGAACAAAATAAGCAGAAGTAAAATGTAAAAAAAAGAAATTATTTAAATGTTTAAATTATTTAAATTCACAATTTGGTATAATGTTATCAGTAACCACCGTCTAACTCGCATAATTGAACAACAAATAATGAGTCTAAGCTAATGTATTTATTCCTTATATTCATTTTTTTTATATTTAATGCTTGCTTTAAAGATTTACAAATTGCTGTAAAAAGAGTTGTTTCCATGGATTTTAAAATTAGAATACGATTTTAATTTATGTTATAAATATTGCATACGTAACAAATTTTATCAGAATCGATTGAAATAATGTACATAAACGTACGTACATTAACGTATGGAAACAGCTCCATATTTGAAAACTGAGTGATATTAGGAAGTAGAATCAAATGAGGATCTATATATTTAAAAAATTAATATTTTATTGTATGCTGAAGTTTTTCCACCTTCTTGAATTCACTATATTGAATCACACTTTTTTTAAAAAAAATAGGAAAGTGGATTTACGATACATGACTTTAATGTACATTGTTACGAGAAAAACGACGGCGAAAACTGTTTCTCAATAAATGCCTTCGTTTTCAAGTTATAAGCAATTAAATCAGCAAAAACGAGATAAAATTCCCTTTTTTTTGTACAGGTGGGGAATCCATTTTACTGACGCCATATGGCAGTGTCGGGGTCGCTAACAGGTTCCGTAAGATATCGTTAAATGCGTTTGTGTACCTTCGCACTACCGACTAAATCTACACCCACCCCTGGCTACTCGCCCTTCCTGGAATTGCTTAAAGAAGCATTACTTCAGAAACGGGAGTGTTGCGCCCATTCACACATTCATACATCAAAATGCAATGCAATATATCACCATCCAAACAATACGTAGCAGTAACATTACGCTAAGAAGGCGCATCCAACAACAAACAATATAAATTACGATCAAATAAAATCAAATCAAAACAGAACATATATTCAACGAATCCAACAAAGAAAAATCAGACTAGTTCACATCAAACACCGCATGAGCAAAGAATATAATTGCAGACAGTACGTCAAAACTTATGAAATCAGTTTCTTTCAGAGGTCATCATATGTATAAAATCCCACGATTATCCAGACAGATCTCAACAAGGTTCCGGAACAAAGAAAAAAAATAATACATCAACATTATGGAACATCAACATAATACAAAAAGGGCATTAGTAAAATTATACAGAAGACATTTCAAAGTCATAAAACAAAGCTCAGCAAGAACATAATAAAATGTAACAACTATGAAAAGAAAACGCCCTGTAGTAACGTTTTTATTTCGATTCAATACAAATAATTTGCAACACTACTACTTGTTAAAAGGCTAGGTCAACTGATATTTTTTACTTTATCACAATATTTGATTTTAAAATTTACTTTTAAAATAATAACTTTTAAAATAACTTTTCGGTCCTAAATTTACTAAATACAATAAATTTTTAAAGCATACTATTCTACGAGAAATGTTAAAATTTTTACGCTCTAGAGCTGCCAATAATATTCGTTTATAATTTGTTGTAACATGTTTGTTGGTACACGTGCAGATTCGTAAGTTGCATGCCTTTTCTTCAAGTCGTCAATGTTTACAGGTATTCTTTTGTTATGATTATGTTTTAAATCACCCGAATGATAATCTGGAGGTGACAGAATTGAAGGCAATTCTATGCCTCTTGACGTCGCATTTATCGACTACTGTTTCGATTAATTCATGAAACTTAATATAATTAATACCATAAAGGGCTATAAGTAGTGGCTTAATTGCGTATTTCCTTTGGTTTCCACATTGGGGAAACTTGAAAAAAAAATTTTATCGGGATGAACAACTAGTTTATTCATGAGAATATGTTACGTCCTTGCGAACCCAGCACATTTTGCCATGGTACAGGTGTTATCTGCGGAACTGTTGTAAGTTTCGTTCTCGCTGTCATCTTACACATCAGGTCAGCGTCGAGACTCTTTTTTTAGATCTCTACTGGAAGCTTTTCTAGATGACATTGCAGTGGAACTACCGGCTGCCGACCCATTCACATCGATGGGCACAGTCGACAGCTGATCCATACTTGAAACCCTTACCGGAGGTAGTTTAACACAAAGATCGATTTTACATAGAAAAAAAAAAACTTCTACCAAATAACAGAAAGTATACATATGAAATAATACCTTATAAATAGTGCAATCCAACAATTAACAATCCTCTAAAATAACACACTGCAGCAAAAACTTTAAAATGCAATAATAATTATGCCAAGAAAACGATTTTGGTAATTGTCGACTAAAAAATTTCTGAAGAATTTGAAAAAAAGTTAAAAATATATTTTTGAGATAGTGTTGATTAAGAAATATATCCAATTTAGATCAGTTTACAGCAGTTGTAAGATATCCTCACAAGGTTTTGATGAAATAAATCCAAAATCATTGCTAGTAAATTGGCTACCGAGAATGAAGATAACTTATTGACTTCAAAGTAAATTCATGTACATTTTTTTATGTTATCTATTTTAGCTAATAACAAAGAAATATTTACAATACTTAAAAATAGTGGAAAACCGATTTTTGCCCTGATGAAACGCTACAAGGAAAACTTGTACAAGCTTCCTAAGAGATATTGAATTATATAATATAAAGAAAATTCTGACATATTAAATTTTTTTTATTAGAACGAGGTTCATCAAAAGTCAGATATTTAAAAACTCCAACTTACAAAATCTAACCCGCTTAGGATGCTTTCCCCGCTCCTTGGAGCCGGATTCGCGACCAAGCATAAGCTCAGCTCCAAGGGGTGCCATCACCTCAAACTACCTCGGAAGAGCACAAGGCTCTTCCAGGCAGCCGGAACTCGGTCTTCCTCGCTTGCCATGCCCCAAATGAGGGGATCCTAAAGGTTCTCCTCACCGGGACTCCGATCTTAACGCCTCGCCTCTAATGAGGAATCCCAAAGGGATCCCCCGCCGGGACTACGGTCTTACTTTCCCACCAACGGCACTGCAAGAGAGTCCCCACCGCATCATCGAAGATGAGACACCGGAGCTTCCCACTCCTCTCGGATGAGGCTGTCCCTTGCAGATACCACAGCGCAGCTGGGTATATATTCATGGTGCTGGCGCAGGTGGGGCCACCTTACGTCCTCGACCTCCAGGTGCATGTCCGTGTGATCTACATGACAGACAGCGAGGTTACTGTGTGTAGTCACTCCTCACGTAGCCGTCCATACCGCAGGCAAAACAATGACCACTACGGTCTGGACCAAGACAAAACTTGGCCCTACATCCCACACCGAAAGCAAATGTCATCTGAGGTACGTCAAGTCATTCGACAGGCCAGCCAGCCAATGAGGATGCGCCTGTCAAAAGATAGTAACGTAAAGCAGTATTATATAGCTATGTAGGCGGGAAAATAAAATTTAATATTAATTTGGTTAGACCCATACTGCTATAAAGAGAAAGATGCGTTACTTTTCTTTTTTAAGGTATATTTTTGAACTTTTGACAATCCAAAATCGAATGTCAAAATAACAATTATAAATTATTATATTATTGTTATTATTACAATAATAATAATAATTAACCAATCTTAACTCACAAATCTTTTTCTTTTACTATGGTAACAGAAATATAATGACGTAAAAGTATTCATTTTTTATTGCAGAATCTAATTCCAACCTGAAAAAGGTAAAGCGTGCTTATAGGTTCCAATAAGATCGTGAAAGTTTTCTCAGCTACTACAACTACAACTACTAAAATACCTTGAATATACTGGTTCAGACTTCTTTTTGTAAAGAAAAATTCTAGAATAATAAAAGTTACCAATGTCATCTAGAAAAGATAAGAAAAGTTGATAACAATCAGATTAACAATAAATCAACTTTTTATTCAACTTTTAAATTAACTTTAAATTTATACAACTTGGATTCTGTATAAATAATATTATTATTATGTAAATACACAAGATTAAAATTACCTTGAATGAAATTAATTTTCTGCAAAATAGTAAAGAAACTTTCAGTGCGTTTCTAAAAACAAATCACATAGGTTCTAAATAAAGCATAAATGATTATAACATGTAATTAATTAAACAAAACAACAAAAAAACAGGTATAAATGCTCACTGATGTCTATTAAACGATAAAATAATATAAACTGGGTTCAATAGGTCAAATAGTTTGTGTTAACCTGTACTACTGATATTATTAAAACTTAATGAATGGGAAGGAATTCATTACAGAAAGTATTTATACAATATGATGCTTACAACAGTGAATGGATTGGCAGAAAACTCATCATTAAGAAAAGATCTTGTCATAAACAATTGATATTGACAAGTAGCATGCATCAAAGTCTATTTATATATTTAATTTTAGAGTGTAATAGTGTGTATGTGTGTATGGGAACGCACATCTTCCGTTAGACCTACCTGGTTGTAAGATAACATACATCAAAGCAATGTTTCATATTATCTTTTAAACTATCTAATATATTTCATTTTTACCTTTATCGTAAACAACCCTTTATCTACTATTTTACATTCAGTTCTAATTTTATATCTTAAAATAAAACATATAATACAATTGCCTCCTTATAAATTATTTTAATTCATCCAATAAATTTATTTATTTCTTCTATTTTTAAAGTAGCCGTCATCTGGGGTGAAATTTTAGTGTCTCTGCCTTTCATCAGAAGTTCTGAGTTCAAGCCTAGGTCAGGTAATTCATTTTTTCACAGGCTACCAAAATTTCATTTTCACTGTCGCATCGATAGCTACTATAAGATGTCAGCCAAAATGAGCAAAGTCAATATTTTTAGTTATTTACTTTAGTTCAATACATGTAAACGCATTCAATTTGTGAAAGATTAGTCTATCATAACAATTTATAAAATAACTAAGACTATACTGAAGAATTAATTACATGAAGTCACTAGTTATAAAATAATCAATTATTAAACATCATTAAAAATTACCATAAAATAATAATTTATTTGTTTATAAAAAGTATAAAACAAGACAGCAAACTCAAAACCGAATACTGACTAGATACAAATAAAAACATATTGTTAACAACTTATTTTCCACTTGTACTGATGACTGTTTTAATTTAAATGTGTATTTTATAAGTTTCCAGTTCTTTTCCTACATTTAATGAATTCTGTACCATAAATGTACGTGTTAACGTAGAAACATAGAGGAAATAAAATAACCGAAATACTTAGTAAAACCATTTAATATATCCGAAAACTTTTCGTTTTCCGCCTTATGGGTCATTTATTTTATTTAATAGAAAAGAATAGTTCAGTAATGGATAAAAATATTTAGTTAATTAATCCACCATTTTCTACCAATTAGAAAAAATACGCGTATTTTTCTTCTAAAAGATTTAAAAAAACGGCTGATTTAAATTGTTTAATTAAATACGTCAGTAAGAACAAATGAAAAATTTTATTCTGAAAGAGACACATATTTATTCAAATATGATTTCACAAACCGTGTAACGGTGAAAATCATTACAGCCATGTTGATGCTCCAGTTTAAAAACAGGAAAAATGTCAATACAAATTTTTAAGGCAGTTCTTACGCTGGCCACTTTGAATATTTACTATTCTTTAACAGTGAATTGTAAACTCTAATTCTGGTAACTCAGTTCGATTGCGAGGGAGTTCGATTTTGGCTTCTAAATCTAGGATTCGATTCCCGGAAGGGTTTATAAAGGTTGTAATAAAACAGATACTTAATACAATAATTGTACCAACATAATATAAGCAACAATAATGTAATTTTTAAGGATGATGTGCAACAAGTAAAATAAATTTGTTACAAAATACTGATGAAAATCTGATCTGGACACCACATGACTTCCTTGTGCGCTGCTTATTAAATTATATTTTTTAAATACATTTGTTTTTAATTTCATTTTTTTTTAAATGAAAAGTACATAAATTTTTATTTCATTAATTACTTGTGAATTTTTTAATTATTTTTGTTTATTCTTATTATTGAATTATTATTTATCGTAATTTTTTTTTGATAATCAGAGATTAATTACTAATAAATCAATATATTTCATTAAAAAAAAGTTAAAAAAAAAACGGAAATAAAGTCTGATTCGAACCGATGTGCTTTCCCCTTCGAAGATCGAAATATTTCATTAATTAAAATTTCATTTGGCTATAACTTTGGAACCAATTAAAATAAGTGCCATTTAAAATATATCGTTGAAAAGCTCTCAATGAGGTCTTATTACTGCAGTAAAGAAAGATTCCAAAGTTCAAATGTTTTTATATTTTGGGCTTTTTTGGACACTTTTGGTTCAGTCGATAGCAATCAAAAGGGAAGGTGCACAACTAGATGCTACAGCAATCCTAAATCCAAAACTTCAATATTCTGCGGCTGATCCTTTATGAGTTATGCGAGATACGTACTACGTACGTGCAGACGTCAGCCCGAAACTGGTCAAAATGGATATTTCCGTTGAAATCTGAAAACCGAAATTTTTCAAGATCACAATAGTAAAAAGAAGAGGAATTCATCATTTTTAAGGGTTCAAAACTCTGAAAAAAGAACGTTTTCATCGATGGGTACAACAATTGAGAATAACAATGGTTAGTCGGCAAAGAATTAAAAAAAAAAGAATTGTAAGAAATCCAAATAGTAACTTATATTTTTCAAATCTTTTAATTCATTTTTGAAAGCTGTTAATTTTTAACAGATTCTTCAATTTTTAAAATTAAAGTTTTACTTAAAATACATGTTTGCCTAAAAAACGTGGTTTACGAATAAAAAAATACTATCCAGAAGAAAAACAATTAAGTACGCATATTTAGGAAGAGGAATAATCAGAATCCGTGTAAAATAACTACTATCTAACGAAAGTTGTGGCTCTTTGGAATTAAACATTTTTTTTTGTTCCTCTATTTTTATTTACCATCGATCCGCTTACAAGGGACCACAAATAAATTTAACAATAATATACATACATCTCATACAGAGATCCACCAACGAGACCTCTCAATAAAATATAAACAAGTCAAGTAGTATAACATAGAAAGAAAACTAAATTTTACCACGATCAAAATAAAAATTAATAATAACAGTACTACAGTACCATACGGAAGAGAAAATAATGAAATTAGATTCTCTATGAAGTAATCGAGATGATACTCACCAATCAGGGATTCAACCCAAAAATCAAGTAGACTACCACAGAGTCAGAAATATGTACTATATGTACTTGTTTTTACTCCATGTTTTCCAAACTAATCTTCAGGCAAATATCATAATCATATCACAACGTCATTATGAAACCACACTATAAAAATCCAAAGTTAACAATGAAAAACGAAAAAAGAATAACAAGAAAAAATCATTTATTGTTAAAAAAAGTTTAACAACTAACATTAAGTGGTTAATTTTTTTCTTTAAAAAAATTAACCACTTAAATTATAGAAAAAACCACTTAAATTTAGAAGACCAACAGAAGAATTTTATTTACCATCGAATTCGATCTACTTATTGAATTACCATTTTTAATGAAAAATATTTACGGGTAAAAATTAAGATCCTTCTCGTATTTTTTAACACGACTGCTCAAAAAGATGTGCAATGTATTTAGGGTGTGTAATGTATGTTTTATCCACTGTAGTATCTGAACGGCTGAACCGATTTTGATGTATGAACCCAAGATGCAATGCATCTCAATCCCGTAAATCGGGGTTGACATGACCCCGATTTACGTTACCGAGATTATCAGAGGCTCTATATATATATATATATATATATATATAAATGTTTAAATAAATATAAAAAAATCGAAAAAAAAAATTATACTGCATACAAAACTGTCTCCCATACACTCTAATTATCCTATATTGAAGAGCAATGTTTGTTACCAGTACGCGTAACACGCTCAGAAGTGCATATTTGAAAATCATGTACGAATTTCAAAAACCGTGCTCAGAAGTTTACGATTTCAACCGCTAGGTGGCGAACTCTATTTTTTACTTCCTTGTACGACGTAAAGGAAATCGCGTTAAATTTCGGTTTTCAGATTTAAACGGAAACATCCATTTTGACCATCACTGAATCCATTTTGAATAGTTTCGGCGTGACGTCTGTACGTAAAAGGTATGTACGTATATATCTCGCATAACTCAAAAACGATTAGCTGTAAAATGTTGAAATTTTGGATTTAGGACTGCTGTAACATCTAATTGTGCACATCCTCTTTTGATTGTAATCCAATCGACTTGACCAAAAATGTTCTAAAAAGCCAAAAATCTAAAAAATTTGAATTTTGACTTTTTCTTAACTGCACTAATAAGCCCACATTGAGAGCTTTTCAACGAAGTTGTACTTACTTTCACTGGTTCCAGAGTTATAGCCAAATAAAATTTTAATTAACGAAATATTTGGTTTTAAAAGGGGAAAGCACATTGGTTCGAATTCGACATCATTTCTGTTTGTTTTTTAATTTTTTTTAATTTAAATATATTGATTTATTAATAATTATTAACCTCTGATTGTAAAAAAAAGTTTTACAATAAATAATAATTCAACAATAACAATAACAAAAAAAAAATTATTAGTGAATGAAATTTTATGTACTTCTAAAAATGAAGGAAGTCATGTAAAACCTTTTTTAGTTTCTTTTTTGGCACTCATTTTTTTAATTTTTAACAGATTATACTTCTTAATTATTTGAAAAAAAAAAAAATAAATACCATTTTATCCTGAAAATACTAATATTAATTAATACTTATATATTTATGATTAAAATATTTTTTTATAAGCCATTTTTTTTATATCAACAAATAGCAGCTGATTTGAAATATTATTACAAATAATTTATTTAAATAATACTAATAAAAAAAACATTATTTAAAAGAAAGCAACAGAAGCTTCAAAAGATTTTTTTTGTTATAAAATTACATTTATCTATCTTTTTAAAAGGACAAGAGATCTTAAATCTTAAATCAAACACAGCGGTCACCGCCCATTATGATTTCTTTTGTTTTTATTCCTCTTGTCAACTTAATGAAGTACACTTAAATCTATTATAATTTTTATTGTTAATATTAAAATAGATGTAATGAATAATATTTTTAAAACTCCTAACGATCTAATAAATTATAATTAAAAAGTAACCTAATTTATTAATACTGTTATTATAAACTGCATACAAAATTAATAGGAGTAACTCATATTTTGAAGATTTTAATGTATGCAAAAGTATTTTCGTAGGCTAAACTTTCACAAACCTCTTAACAGTTGATTATAAATACAATATAAAGAAAAATAAAAACTCTTCTTTATTGATTTATAGAAGTAAAATTTGTAATGTGGATGGCTACTATTTATGAGCAGGAGAGAAAATTTTATTTGTAGAGGATCCTGAACTTTCTTTTGGTATTCTAAGGAAGTGATTGCATATTAATCTTTGAAGTTTATAAAAACTAATCTCTAGAGAAAAATAATAATGAACAAAGTAGACCATTAAAAAATATTATATTTAATATTTCATAATTGAACTATCCATTTAATTTAATTATGATATTATTCACGTGTTAAATAACCTTTATTAACAGTTCATTCATAAATTGTATTTAAAGACCACATATATGAAAATATGAAATAATTTATTAGACTAGTTTTAATTTCTAATACTGAGGGATTTGAGCCATATATGAAAATATTAAAACAATTTATTAGACTAGTTTTAATTTATAATACTGAGGGATTTGAGCCATATATGAAAATATGAAATAATTTATTAGACTAGTTTTAATTTTTAATACTGAGGGATTTGATCA
Source organism: Lycorma delicatula (assembly GCF_047948215.1). Classification (NCBI taxonomy): domain Eukaryota; kingdom Metazoa; phylum Arthropoda; class Insecta; order Hemiptera; family Fulgoridae; genus Lycorma; species Lycorma delicatula. The sequence goes on along the minus strand of NC_134464.1, from coordinate 48,994,457 downwards.
AATAAGATATGTAATATTATCTTTGACTTAAATAAATAAATAGAGAAATAAATTATTCTGAACTTAATTTAATTTATGTTAAAGATAATAAAAACATGCTATAGAGGGGAACGGTGAAAACAATCAATATAAGAAAAGGAAAATACTATTTTCCGGTTAGTTGATGACATGTATTCAACTGTGATTTATAAATTAAAAGATCCAAGATAAAAAAGGAATGAAACTGGATGTTAAGAAAACAAAAGTAATTTTAGTAGACAATATTCCAATGAATTTCAAGAAAACGGAAAGAAGATTTAATGTAAAATATACAACTACTTAGGTATGATGTTAAACATCAGATTTTCAAAGTGAAAACAAAATAAAAAACTAGAAAAGCGATGAGAAATAAAGAATTTTACTGAAAAACGCTCGTTATGTAGTAATAAATATCTTGTTAATTGTTAAGTTTGAACGTTACTTCTGGATAGATGTGAAAAATGAACACTAAAAACAAATAAATATTAAATAGACAGATAGAATGAAAGAGGAAGAAGTAATGAGGAAAATAGAAATAACAGAACTTAATCAGAACAGTTAATAAGAGTAGGATAACAAATTGGCTGAGACAAATTATGAGATGAGAAGGATGATAACAGTGAAAGAGGTCATAATAAGTTTAAATGAAGTGCAACAAAAAATGTTTATATGTAATTTAATAGGCGTACAAGGAAGTCATGTGGTGTCCTCATCAGATTTTTTTTAAAAATGGGAATGTAAATCGCCATAATTGTCGATGCTGGATCCACACTGGATCGTGATGCACACTGTTATCCACACGTGATTAATCCACAATGTTATCGTGATGGGTAAACACTGTATCCAGTTAAAGTAAATGTACGGACAGGTATTTTTGGTGGATGATTGATAGATCCTATATTTATTCCTGAAAATTCAAACGCAATTAAGTATGAGTCTTTGCTTCTAGACGACCGTGTCGTTCCAAACTTTCAAAACGTTGTAGGCCCCAACTTACAAAACATTTGGTTTCGTCTATGGTGAAAGGGTTTCCGACGAATATTTTTAACGGTAATGAACGTAGGTCCTAAATAAGATATATTTCAAATTTCATCAAAATCTGCCCTCCTTAAAAAAAAATCATATATATATATAAATATGTAGGAGGGTGTGTTATTCATATAATGATGTATGTGTTCCATATGTATCCTAGCGTTCATGTAAGAATACTTTATATATTGCCCTCCTTTGAAAAATCAAAAAATAGAAAATCTAATCTCCTTTACTCACCTGAGATTTTTATGAAATTTGAAATATGCCGTATTTAGGACTAGTCGAAAACTCTTTCATTAGAATTTCATCCCTCATAAGTAACACAGTACTCTCACCAAAGATTTCGTAATTCAGCATTGTACAAGTGTAATGTTTTTTAAAGACTAAATAATTGATTATTGTATACAATTATGAACAAAACCTAACAATCGGCCAATTTAATATTTAAGGTTAATTAGACAAATCTGTCAAGCGATGCGAACATTAGGTTATGTTCGTTGTTTTCATTCGAAGATATGTTATGATCTTTTCTCGTGTGATATGAATGCATTTTCGGGTAAAATGCATATATATATATATAAATAATAAATTTGAACATTTAATAGAAGCAAGAAAGATAGAGAAATGGAACGAATTTTAAAGAGAAGAGGAGAGATGTATATAATGGGAGTAGTGTTAAAGAACTGACTTGTTTTGTTATATCTCACGAAAGTAATCTTTTAGGGCGGTGCTGATGTAAAAGTATCGATGACGCACCTAAGTTTGTTAAATGGTTAACTTTTTAAACATAGTTATAGATCATTTAACTAATTATAGACTTAAGAATTGTAATGTATTCAACTATAAAGAACTATTAAATATAATTTGAAACGTACTATATTTTTATATATTTGGCACTTTTAAAAAGAGTATTTCATTTTATTCTCGCATGATTTGTTGTCTCCCAGTATTATGGTTAATAGGATGTTAGTATGATAGTTGAGTATGTTATCTCTACTAATTATTGTGTCATTTTAAGCAAAGAACAAAAATAATGAGATATTGTTGTATACATATACAAATATATGAGAATGGGGTATCCCAATGAAATGACTCAGACCTAAAATTAAAATCATCACTCTGCCTAATATACAGGACTTATTGTATAACAAACATTATTACTTTCAGAGAATGCGACTCTTACTTCTCTCTGCCGTTTGAATTTTAGCTGTATTAAATACATCACAGCAACCATGAATGTTAAAATTACAAATTAAACTATACCTTTCTATTAACAGACTTTGCACGATAAGAATTTCTTATATTCAGTAGCGGGTATGATTTTATATAGAACAAAATTTATTCAGAAGAGACAAATTTGAAATGAAAATTAGAGAAGTAAATAGTAAAGAAATTTAATTATTAATATACTAAAACAAAACATATTTTTGGAAAATTATTGACATTTTTCTATATATGATGTATAAAATACAAAAAAAAAAATTGTTTAATATTAAAACCGAAGGAAGATGGGGCAAAAAATCAATGGTTCAATTTTAAGAGTCGGGTTGAATTTTTTAAAATAAAATGTTGGGTTGTGTGATATATGCAATGTAGACAAAACATTTACCGAGATAAAATATTTTCTAAAGTGGATTAGAAGAAAATCGAAATTGATTTTATCACGAATTCCCCATTCCCAGAACGAATTTTGAAAAACTAATAGTCAATGTCTCATATATAATCATTTGAGCTGATTTTAATAAAATAGGTTTGGTCAGTTCTGAGATATAAGGCCAAAAACAGTGCGACACACACACGTTTATACATATGGTTTTTAGTATAGTTGAACTATTCTCTATTCTAAAACGTAAAGATTTGCAAAAAGTAATCACGGTTACCCCATTTTTGATATTTATGACAATGATTTCCTGTTTAATCTAGCTATATTTACCAGGAAAATAAAAAAAAAATATTCAAAAGAAAATAATGAAATTCTACATGAAACCAGTCCACTGATTCTGCCCAGAAAGTACCTATTGGGAAAAGATATCTAAAGTGTAAATTTTATCACTGTTCTCTTATTTCGTTTTTTTAAAATTCTAATTGAAAATATGTTTTCTAAAAAAAATTCCCAATAAATCAATTTAAATATATTTAACATTATTCGTTCAAATTAATTTAATATTTATTTATTAACCCTGGCCTAGCCTCGACGACCCTAAAATTGGCTCTGGAGCGTGTGGCAGAAGTGGAGGATTAAGGTTAATCAAGGTAAATCGAGGCACGTCACATTTACCATGCGGAGAGGTGACTGACCCGGTGAGTACTTCGATGGTGTTTTGATCCCGCAAACGGAGACTGTGCGGTATCTGGGACTTCACCTGGATCGGCGTTTGACCTGGAAGTGTCACGTGAGGATGAAGAGGAAACAGCTAAACGCAAGGTACAGGAAACTTCATTGGCTGCTACGGAGGAACTCAGGCTCACGTTATCCAACAAGAGCTTAATTTACAAGGCTATCCTGCGCTCAACCTGGCCGTACGGTCTAGAATTGTGGGGAACGGCTAGTACTAGTAATGTGGAAATTATACAACGATTTCAGAACAAAGTAGCGAGGGTAATTGCCGAAGCTCCGTGGTTCACGCGGAATGATGAGATTCACGATTATCTGGAGCTCCCATCGGTTGGTGAGATTGTATAACAGCGCAATGTCAAATACCTGAAGATGCTTGAGAATCTTGTATACCACTTTTCAATTAATCTATTCGATAACAGGTCTGCGTAACAGTTTGGAATCTAACACCGTCGAGGTTAGTGGTGTTTCTAATTTCTTGTTACTTCTCTTTCTTTTTCTTTTTTATTTGTTATTAATATTTGTTTTTTGGACTATATGGTGCTGAAATTAATGGTTCGTGATTTATGACAGCTTGAAATTTCTTATTTGACTTTAAGTTTGCTTGCAACTGTTTATTGTCTATTATTTATTTTGGAGGTTCCTTAAGAACCTTCTTATCACTTGCTTTTGTCAGGATACTTACTTATGGCTCCGCAGGAGAGCCGATTTTAATTATAATTGTTATTGAGAAAAAACTTATTAATTATTTTAAAAAAATTTTCTTATTTATTTTTTGTTCTCAAATTAAATTTACAATCGAATTCGTGGGTAAGAAACCATAAATAAATTTCATGTTAAATATAAATGCTATCAGGCTTGCTTTGCTGAACTAGATACTCAAAGTAGATAGTCATCTGTCATCGGGATTTTCACGGGTATTGCGCTCCAGCCGCGGTATAAGATTCGAGATGGTTATATAACTGGGTGCTTGGATCTCTAAACTTCTCTCAGCCTGAAGAAGGGAAATTACAACCTCTACAATTAGCTGGATGGTCTAAAGACAAAGTGCACAAACAGCTGGAGTATTTCGATCCTTTCTAAGACAATCCGCAGTCCTGTGACTCTGCGCTCTTGACACACCGAAAGGGTTGCATTTAGTTATTCTTCGTATGTCCGTATTTTTGACATCTCCTAGAATTGGCCCAGACTTAGAGCCTTTTGGGAGTTTCAAATATGATGCTACAGTTTGCGATTTCTCTTATACTGAATATTTTCTTGTTGCCCTCAGTGAGAGTGAAATCAAGATTTAAGAGGGGTATAGACAATATTTCATTTGTTGGACGATGACCGGCAAAATCTAACAAAAATTAATTTTAATATTGTAATACCACTGCAAGCACAAGTACATATTTAATGTGTAACACATTCACGAATCACTATAAACACTCTTGAAATACGAATATAACTTTTAATCAGAACCAGTCTTTATAAACCATTATCAATAGTAGTAGCTGATATATATTTTTCTATTATTTTAATCTAATTTTTTGTAAATATTAATCTGATATACCTACCATAGTTTTATTTCTAAAAAAAACATTTTTGTGATAAGAATGCTGTTATTTTTCTTCTCCTCAAATTATCAATTACTTAATGTAGTTAAGTGTGATTGATAAAAATTGTTTGATATATTCTTGTAAAAATTATTTCAACCATTTTGAATATAGGGTGTCAAAAAACAAATATCCCAAACACATAATCCACCTTTAGTCGAAAATTTGCAGAAAAGTGCTACACATTAATAAAACAGTACGTCATTTGCTTTTTATAATTACTGGTTTCTAAGTTATAAATAATATTTATTGAAGTATAAAAATAAAAAACCAATCTTGTATGAAAAATGGAAATACTGTTAGGATCCTTATGTTTCAAAGTTGGGAGAGATTTTTGTTAGTGAAATTAAAATACGAAAATATAACTGTATAAAAATCATTTATATTTTACTGGTTCAACCTGTGTATAATATCCAGGTATGTAGTTCTATATGCAAACTAATAACCAATGTATTTTAAGATGTAAAAGTTGTTTATTTATGTTTCTTTCGCTGAGAAAGATCTGTTTGAATTTACAGTTTAAATCTTGTAAACCTGTACGAGTTGCAGTAGGCTAAATATTCTTCTGCTTCGTTACGTACCTAAACACATGCTGTTAGAATGTTAGAATACATGTGTAGTATAGGAAAGGATTTAAGCAAGACAAGAAGACAAGTTGTAATAGTAGTACTGGTAACAAACAAAATGCGATGCAATGCGAAACACTCGGAAGCCTGTTTGTCGTGACTGCGGTTTAAGTAGAGATAAATCTAAATTTAAGAGAGCATGATGGCACCTTTTTCTCTTAGGTAAAAGCTATACAATAAACAGCAACAGCCGCGTCGATTCTCTTCTTTAAATCATGGTGACTGTGCTGTGCCTATCTTAAGTATCATGTCTATAGAAAAAGAACGTGCAATGCCGCAAATCATTCCTCGGGAGGACCTATCGACTTTTCTTCTTTTTCTTTCTCTACTGTACTTCTTGCGCAACTCTTAAATTTCAATGCGAACTTTTGCATACAATCATTCGCTTATCCAAGAAGCTGTTGTCGTTATTGTCGGCACATCTGTACAAATTTACTATACCTATTGACAGTTAAAAATTGATCAGTTTGTTTCTCACCGACTCACTGTGATATTTCAACGCTTCATAGGTAGCCAAAACCCATTCTTTTTAATTTTTTTTTAACACTAAAAGTAATAGGATTTCTGATATACCATTACCAAAAAATTACTTTAGTTTAAGTCTACTATTAAAACCATTTACATATAATAATATTAAATAAATAGGGTATGGTGAAGTTGGTTTTTGTCTTACTTTTCTATCAGCCAGATGCAAATAATTATTAAAAAATACCACCCATACTCTACAGAAAAATGTAATACTCTCAACACAAATTTACGATGTATAATAGGCTAAAAAAATTTATTTAACATTTTTATAAAAACTTTGGCAAATAAATATGAAAAAAAATTTCTAATAATTGTAGCAGTACAAATTTTACAAGAAATAGCTTTTTATTTAATATGTGCAAGGAAATCTCCTCAATTCTGTAATAAAAAAATGGGAAGATAATTTAATTAAATAATGTAATTTAATTGAATTTACTTAACAAAGAAAAAAATTCATAAACAAGAGAAAATAAAATGCCTAAAAATCTAGTAAAACTATGAAATTTATTTGGTTTAAAAAATAAAAAAAATATGTAAAACTATTTATGGAAAACTTACAAAAAGTTGAATGATGAATATTTTATTTTTCATCAGTTATTGCACTGGTTTCAAGTAAACTACCATTTCTTACTACTGTGTACTTATTTTTAGTCTAAAAATATTTTACACTACTAAATATTGATATAATGATCCATTTATTCTGGTTTTACTTTGTAATTGGGAAAAATTTCGGTTTTCAGATTTCAACGAAATTGACCATCCCTGAATCCATTTTGACTACTTTCAACGTGACATGTGTGTACGTACTTATGTATCTCGCATAACTCAAAAACAATAATTTTATATCAAGTGGTGAAATTTAAAAAAGAATTATTTTAAAAAACCATAAAGGTTTAGATAAATAAAATTTTCTTAAATTGAAACAAAAAGCACTTTAAAAAATAAAATAAAATAAAAATCAATTAAGCTGTAAATTTTTGTATAGTGGTTGCCATCAAATTTCATTTTAAAAATAATTAAAATTTATATTGGGGTAAAATATTTTGACGCTGAAACCTGTTATAGGAAGACAAAATATTATTTATATTAAAATATAAAGAAGCTATATTTATGTTTCTACTTTTTAAATTAATTTTATTTTTTTATCCTTTGATTGCAAAAATATTTTTTCATGAACATTTTTATAATTTTATTTTTAGTTCATTTAAATAAATTAATAGCCTATACTTTTAAGATATAATAAATATTTTATCCAAGAATGCCATAAAATTTATTAAAATTATTGCCATTTCCATCCTAGTATTTAATAATTTTTAAATAGAATATATTTTATAGTAATAAAGTTTAAATTATAAAAAAATTAACACATCGCAACGTATTACTGACATCAGTGAAATGTTTATTCATACTTTAAACCCTTATGAAATAATGCAGAAAATATGCAGTGCTGCGCCAATGCAATTTTTGTAATGATTATACGCAGAAGAATTCGCAATTGGTAATCACTAATAAACTAAAAACAACTTTCAAAACATCTCATAATAGAATGTAATAAAAGATATAATTTGATATAATTTTTTTATTCATTATTTAATTAATTAAATTAAATTCTTCGTTAAAATCATATAGATTATATAAATCATATATTTTATGACCATTAGATGAAGTTAAATGGCCTTGAAATTGGTATTTACCAAGCTTATTTCAAAGAAAAAAATGACATTATTAAATAAAATGCAATGGAGTGAAAGTAAAATTCCAATAATGTTTTACCTTGTAAGTGCTCCAAATTCAATTTGACCCTAATAAATTTTAAAATAAATAAAGATGAAATTAATGATGAAATAACTAAAATGAAGAATTTCAATTATTATGAAATATTTTAACTAAAATTACTATTTATGAATTATGAAGACATTACACGCTAGTTAGGTAGTAAAAAAAAAAAAAATTAACTACATACATACCATCACATATTCTTAATAAATTTTAAAATGTTTATTAAAAAAAAATTAGTTGTCGATAAGAAAGAGGATTTTAAAGTAGTATAAAAAAGAATTTGTTAGATGATTGTAGTTGATTATCATTATTATTTTTATTTAATTTAAATGATTTATAATGGTGTTTTACAAATCAATATTAGTAAATTAATGTTATGTTACTTCATATTTCATTTATTGATGCAATCTACAATATCACTTAATTATAAAAAATACTTTCACTTTATAACATTCTCATAATTATGATTAAATGAAAAACTGAAGCAGCAACTAAAATGAAAAATTAATAAAAATACAGTTGCTAAGTAAAAGTATCTTATTGTTTACTAATATTTTAATTTCCAATTCAATTAATTTGTTACTTTCTTATATTATTTATCATTAAGGGAATAAATTATGAATTTATCTCTTTAAATGTTTTTAATCGGAACGAGAGAATCGATTAACGTACGCACAGTAATATACTTATAAATTTATCTGACACCATTACTGTTACAGTTTTTAGATGAGAACAAAATCTTTCAAAAAAGTCATAAAATGTTAACGTATAACAATGATACGATGCAAACTATGAAAAAAGAACTTCTTCGTCACAAATCAAATATATTAATAAACAAATTACTAATTATTAGATATAAGTGTAGTACAGTCGCATTTACTACATGTATACGATTCGATTTTGCCTTAATCGTTATTATATACCAAACAACCAAAATGATGTAGTATTTCAGAAAATAACATTTACAGCGTAATAAATAAATTAAAAACGATTAAATACTAATGAAACAGATATTTACTCGTATAAAATATTTGTTAATATATTATTTGCGGCAATAGAATTTTCTTAGAGTCATCGCTTCGCTCCGGATCTGCTCAGGGATCTGGATTCCGTTTTCCAACTCCTGATGGAGCGGAGTGGGAAAGTTATCTACTTGGTACTTGTGAATAACTTGAATCAAGTTATACGAAATACGATATGACCAAGTATACTGACCATGTTAAAACTACAAACCGACAACGACTTGGGTACAACTAGGACACAACAAAGCGGAGGTACAATCACACGAGATGACGATAGAGGACAAAAACAATCACTGCGATAACCAAATAAAAAGCGGAGACGGCGAGTCTTACAGACGGTCAATACGCCTCCTCTGTGGAGATTTGTATATCTGAGTCTTATAACTCACGTCATGACAGATAAAGACAACCCAGCAGAATACATCCCGATCAACCAATAGCAAAGAAAAGGGAACTAAGCGAAAGAGAAAATACAATAGTGAGCAAACGATTGAAACTGAAAATGACGAAGACGAAATAGGACAAGAAAAAACAAAGGAAACCACATAGACGGAAATACGGTAATGACAGAGGAATCGGACAACCTTCTGAATCAAATGGAACATAAAGAAATTCTGGAACAGAAGGAGGAGGAGTTGACATAAATGATAGAACTTGCGGATTCACATTCATCGTTCTCCACGATGTGAAGAACATTTTGATGTTTTGCCATTGGAAATTTCTTGGTAGGTTTTACGGGTTGTTTACCATTGCCTTCAAAACCATCCTCTTTTATCCTCATGAAAGGCAGATAAATATACTCAATATAAAGAATTGTGCGATCTTAGCAAAAAATTCTGCCAAAATCGTCATAATATTATTAAAATATGTATATATTTTAACAATTCTAATTAATTTCATTATATTCGAGATTTATTAGCTTATTTGAAATTTAAAAATTAAGGAAAACGTTTTTATTTTCAAACAAATATTCTCTGGTAAAGAAATGTCGTTTGAGATTTAAAAATCAGCTGTGTAAACATTAGGATTTTCGAAATTTAGTCCCGTCCTATAACGTCTATAAACTCTCAAATATTGTGTTTATTTTCACAAAAACAAATGCAACACTTAACAACTGACACTAACATACGAAAAAAAGTACAAAAAATCACAATAACACCGAAAAACTGAGGAACAAACATATCCGAGCGCACGATTGTAACCAAAGTAAACATATTTTAATTAATATCATTAAATTCTGTAATTAATCACTTCTTAAGCCTATTTTAAATCTAAAAACACCAAAAATTACAGAAAATTATTATTTACACAATATTTACCAAATGATTAAGAATAAAAAGCTAAAAATGAGAGACGTGAAAAACAAATGGTTTTAACACGGCCCTTTTACCTAAATAGTAAGATTTCATATAAATTAATTTGATATTCACCGATTAAAATTTACGTAAACACGTTTAAAATATACATTCAACTATAAACACTGATTAATTAAACATTATAATTCACTTAATATTAAAAGAATGATTACTTAACTTACCGAATAGAGGGACACGACAATAAATGGTTGCAACACGGCCTTCTAACAGAAAAATATTTTCGCTTATAAAAACTTTATCAACCAATTTTAATCCGAACTCGTACGATTATACTACACACTTATACACTGATAAAACATTTTATGAAACCAAAAATAAATCACAATAAAAATTTAAATTGTAAAACACAGAAGGTAGGATATATGTATATATATATATATATATATATATATATATAGTGTTATTACAGATATATTACAATATTGGTATAGAATAATAATTATAATAAAGTATACAAATATAAAAATAAACTATCCTTAATAACTAAATAAAATTGTTTAATTCAAAAATGATTTACAGATAACGGAAAAGGATTCCATTTATATCCAATGTGGACTAAATTTAAAAAAAGGGTAAAACGTAATGTACTAAAAAGAGTCGTTTCTAAGTTACCTACAAGCTTTTTTTTTGTATTCAGTCATTTGACTGGTTTGATGCAGCTCTCCAAGATTCCCTATCTAGTGCTAGTCGTTTCATTTCGGTATAACCCCCACATCCTACATCTCTTACAATTTGTTTTACATATTCCAAACGTGGCCTGCCTGCGCAATTTTTTCCTTCTACCTGTCCCTCCAGTATTAAACCGAATATTCCAGGATGCCTTAATATGTGGCCTATAAGTCTTGTCTCTTCTTTTAGCTATATTTCTCCAAATGCTTCTTTCTTCATCTATTTGCCGCAACACCTTTTCATTTGTAACTTTATCCACCTATCTGATTTTTAACATTCTCCTATAACACCACATTTCAAAAGCTTCTAATCTTTTCTTCTCAGGTATTCCGATTGTCCAAGTTTCACTTCCATATAAAGCGACACTCCAAACATATACTTTCAAAAATCTTTTCCTCACATTTAAATTAATTTTTGATGTAAACAAATTATATTTCTTACTGAAGGCTCGTTTCGTTTGTGCTATTCGGCATTTTATATCGCTCCTGCTTCGTCCATCTTTAGTAATTCTATTTCCCAAATAACAAAATTCTTCTATCTCCATAACCTTTTCTCCTCCTATTTTCACATTCAGTGGTTCATTTTCGTTATTTCTACTACATTTCATTACTTTCGTTTTCTTCTTGTTTACTTTCATGAGGTAGTTCTTTTGTAGGACTTCATCCATGCCGTTCATTGTTCCTTCTAAATCCTTTTTATTCTCAGCTAAAATTACTATATCATCAGCAAATCATAGCATCTTTATCTTTTAACCTTGTACTGTTACTCCGAATCTAAATTGTTCTTTAACATCATTAACTGCTAGTTCTATTTAAAGATTAAAAAGTAACGGTGATAGGGAACATCCTAGTCAGACTCCCTTTCTTATTACGGCTTCTTTCTTATGTTCTTCAATTATTACTGTTGCTATTTGGTCCCTGTAAATATTAGTAATTGTTCTTCTATCTCTGTATTTGAACTCTATCTACAGGCTAACTTTCAAAATCATTAGATTTAAAAAAGGTTTTTAAATTTTATTTATCCAAATTTATTATTCCATTGATATTTTTCTACATCTGAATTGAAGTTTTACTTCTTATTGAACGTTTTAATGGATCATAAATTTATCTTATTATTGTAAATTTTTCTGTGTTTTTCTACCATTCATAAAAAAATGTACTTTTTTAAAGTTTGGTGTAACCAATGAAATATTTTAATATTATAAGTCTTCTTAAACAAAGAATTCTTCAAGAAAAATGGTAATACCATGAAATTCTTAAATTTTTCAGATTGGTGTTATGACATTGATCATAACACCAGTCATAGAACTGTGATTGTATAAGACATTTCCACTTATACATATCATCCTCATTCATCCTCTGAAGTAATACCTGAACGGTAATTCCCGGAGGCTAAACAGGAAAAAGAAAGAAAAAAAGGTGTTTTAATAATAATTTATATATCCAACAAGTATAGATTTCTTTCGGATCTGGTATTGATTTTCATCTTTTGTTCATAGGGTGAACATATTTAACTGTACTACACTTTCCGTTTACCACGGTTGTGAATATTGAATTTTTAAAAATATTTCATATCATTTCGTAAATAAATATGAAGAAAATTAATTCAGAATCTTTTGGGCATTAAATCTTTTTAGAAAATAAAAGATAACCTGTAATCTGCTCTGTATACAATTTTAATTGATACAGCTAAAAAAATTGATTTAATTAACAAAAATTGACAGATCAATTAATGTAATTATACATCTTTTTAAGACTATTTATATATATATATATATATATATATATATATATATATATATATATATATATATTACTTTCTACATTAATGAATGTAATATTTACTTAATTTCAATGAAATTTATATAAATTCGTAGAAACTAATAATAATATGAAATATCAATATCGAAGGAGAGATATCGTAAATATTTTAATATTTCAAGAGTTACTTCAAACTAGTCCACAAAATTATAAAAAAATAAAATAATAATAATCTACTTGAATTATAATAAACTTTACGGTTGTTTTTTTTTTTTAATATAAACAATAAGATTGGAAAATAAATATCCTTTTAATGGTAAATTAATGAAAAAATAAAATAAAATAAACCAATAAACTTTGTCGGTAAGTAATTGAAGAGTAAATTCTGATTAAAAACAATTATGGATATTAAGTAGAAAAAACTAAGTATATATTATTGTGGATAAGTCTTATATGAGTGACAAGTTTATGACTGTACCATAAATTGCCCAGTTTAATTAGTGTGGACGTTGAAAGAGATGGTTGTAATTGGGTTGGCTTAAAGAATAAGTATCACAAACATTGAGATTGAGTAAAAGAGAAAGAGGGATTGAATGAGAGAGAGGAGAAGAAAAAATTCATCTAACTGCAGTTACGTGCAGAATGTCAACAACCTAGTACATACACGTAAATTGTAAACTGACCAACCAAAGCGTATTACATACAACTTTTTTTTTCTTTTTGGATAGTAGAAATCCAGTAAATTGGTTAGTCATATCGTTAACTAACTAGTAAAAAGATGATAATAAAATAATAATAATAATAATAATAACACTAGCCTAATAAGTAGGGCGACGGACTTGTTCTCTCAAGTCACTTAAAACTACTTAACTACTGATGCAAATTGTTGATTTATAATCCTGACATATTCTAATCTAACGTTGAAAATAATTTACTATATATCCAAACAACCGGTGCCTACAATTGGCACATTTCATTACGTGGTTAAAAGTTGTTTTCATTCCATTTAATTTTGTCTTATTTTTGTAACAAACAACTTTATCGTTCATTTCCATCTTAACGTACAAGAGAAATCATTAAAAAATAAAAATAAACATACAGTAAGTATATTTTCTTTAGTATACATAACCAATCAATAATATATCTTCAAAAGTAATTTAAAACTTGTCAAAGGTATTGAAATCTTGTAGATCTTTACGGTTTATGAACAATATAGTTTAATAATATAATGTGGAATATATGAAAAAAGTAAATAAACAAAATTCCAGATAATGTACAAGACTTATTAATAAAAAATAATTCATAAAGTTATAATTATTTTCACTTGGCACAAATTTAATCTAGTTTAAATGTAATTTTCAACTGAAAAATTGTAATAAGAGATAGATAGATCTGAAGAGAACTATATAGAACTTATCGTTAAACCAATAAGTAGAAAAAGGTATTATGTGATTTGTTGAAGTCTTTAAATCAATATTAATACTCTCAATGGATTACTATCATTATTATTAAAATTTTATTAACAGGCTTAAAAAATTTCTATTTTTTATAATTAATTTAAGAAATAATGAAATAAATGTTATTAATCAACCTAATTGTATCTATGTTATGACATTCCCCGCTTCAGCTTCGCCCGCGCTTTTTTTGCCTATAAAACATAAAAAATTAAAAACACTCTTTTTAGTAATATGTATGGGGACTCTTACTTTCAGAATTATCGCTATTCAAAATTTATATTTCTCGGAGGTTAAATTCGATTTTGAACCAATTGTATCCGTTTCAACTCTTTGAGAACCTCAGGCATAGATTCATCTTTTATACGATCGTAAATTCTAGTTGTTCTAGAAATTCTTCTTCTTATCTGTGATCACCCTGATCTTGGCTTTATTAAATTATTAATAAAAATAAATAAAGAGTAAGTATATTTTCTTTGGAGGAGGATGAAAAAGATCAGCTGGAGGGAGAGAGTTCAGAATGAGGAGGTGCTTCGTAGAGTAGAAGGAGAGCGATAATTGAAATAATAAAAATAAGGAAATGCAGTTGGTTGGAAAACGGGACTGCCCGTTGGTGACGGCATTGGAAGGATTTGTAACGGGGAGGAAAGCAAGAGGTCGGAGACGAATGAAAGTGGTAGACATTATAAAAAGGGGATAAAAGTTACTGTAAAATGAAACGGATGGCACAGAATCGAGCAGAATGGAGGGCGGCCATGTGAAAACCTGCATTTGGGCAGAATATTTATTATACATATTTTCTTTAGTAAACAACCAATCAAAACTATAAATTTTTAAAAGTAATTTAAAACTTGTCAGAGATATTCAAATCTACAATTAATATCAAAATGAAAATTGAACTTATACCGATAACGTGTATACATTACCCTGATATAACTTCCCACTAATGAAATGTTTTATTTGAAGTATTATGGTCTTATAGCTGAAACGTGGACGATGAGAAAATCAGACAGAAAACGAATTGAGGTTTTTGAGATGTAGATGTGGCGCAAAATGATAAATGTCCGATGGTAAGATCATATAACAAACGAAGAAGTATTAATGAAAATGCTAAATGTTAATGAATACAGGAAAAGGAAATGGCTAAGACATTGTATGAGAAGAAGATGTTTATTATTAGATGCGATAGAAAGCTGGTGAATGGAACGAAAGGAAAAGTTTTTAAATGATGAATGGAAAGAGAAAATATGCCAAAACAGAGGTAAGCATAGGACAGAACAAAGTGGAAAGCAGCAGCGTGACAGGACCTCCCTAAAGACAGAACACTATGAATGAACATGTTAGTGAGATTGATGAGGTTAGAGCTGTGGTAAACATTCCAGGGATCATAACAAAGCAAACAGTTAAATATAATGGAATGACTGGTTTAGTGGTTTTTGCGGTTATCGGGAACGTAAAAGACGTTATCTTTTTATATTTTATTGAGATAAAATTTAATGTAAATCAGTTGGAAGATTCTGTTCTCAACTACAGACATTATTGTAGTTTTCCCCGTACTAAAAATATTAAAGAATTTATTTTTCCATAAAATATTTGCTACTAATATTTGTTGATGTTAACGTGATAATTAGATTTTAATAATAATTGCCCAAATACGCACTTTGTTGAAATATAATTTCGGACAAGAATAATAAAATTTCATGAATAAAGTATTAAATAAAAACCTAACAAATTTGGGTTAAACTTTCTATTAGAAATGAAATATAAAACCTACTAAATCACTAAGTGTTTTAAAACAACTGGAACATAAATAATCCTTACGCTTTCAATGTAATATACGAAATACTCGTATATACAGTATTTACCATCTTATTAGGGTGTTTTTTGTTATAGGAAAAATTATATTTAACAAGGATACGTAATCTTCATCCTACGTACATAGAATGTGGTAAATAAAATAATTACTAAAAAAGACAACTGCTAATTGCATAAATTAACGTGAAAAGTCATGCAAAGTGAACATAAAATAGTTGAGTTCTTATAAAAATTTTTTTCGGGATGCGGTAAGTTAGTCAGCAATGTAAAATTTAATATTACTTCTACACTTTATGTTCTACCTGTTTGTCTTAACAAAGTGGATATCATTAAATTCACCATCTCATTTAACCTAGACAGGCACCCGACTACAACTTAAACGTAAAAGTAATATTACATTTTACATCGCAGATTGACTTAGTGTATCCTTAAAAAAAACCTGCAAAAAAGAAAGAAAAAATTGTTTAACTATTTTTTTATAATTATTCAATTAGTATTCAGGGTTTATTTTTCGAACAGGCCTGCAGAGCACCACGAAAGTATCATTTTAATTCCTTCTGTTCTGATTTTTCATCTTTCTCCTCCAGGTTCTTTAATTTTTTTACTAGGTCGTATTTTTCTTTCTTTCTCGTCCAGCATGTACGCTCTCTTTCTTTTTTTCATTCATAAGAAGAACCTCTAATTAGCGGATTTTTTCTCTACATCTTTTTCGTTTCTAATTTCTTGTTACTTCTCTTTCTTTTTCTTTTTTATTTCTTATTAAGGTTTGTTTTGTGAACTATATGGTGCAGAAATTATTGGTTTGTGATTTATGACTGAGCTTGAAATTTCATATTTGACTTTAAGTTTGCTTACAACTGTTTATTGTGTATTATTTATTTTGGGGGTTCCTTAAGTACCTTCTTATCACGTGCTTTTGTCAGGAAACTTACTTATGGCTCCGCAGGAGAGCCCATTGTAATTATAATTGTTATTGAGCAAAAAAAAACAAAAAATCTTTTTCTATGTCTACAGTCTTTTATATCAATATTTCATTTATTTAGGACTTCCTTTACTTATTTTATGTATGGAAACGAAGTTTTATATTTCGAAAATTTATCAAAACTTTTTTGTTCAATCTATCTGAGAGATTTTTTGTTTTTTTATTATTTTATTTAGCCCTTTTTGGTTGTTTCCATAACTTCACCATTTAATACATTAATCATCTAAATAGAATACTGGTAATTTTTTCGTTTTTTTTTTTGGTTTTTTAGAAAAGTTGTGCTATTTAAATAGAAATTTTAATTATTGAATGATAATGTATATGCGTGTAATGCAGTTTGTCTTAGCCCCGATGAGTTCCTGTTTCCGTTTGCTGATCATATTTTTCGCTTATATCTAAAGATGAATTTCTCGAAAAAAATCACAAGAAACAAAAAGTATTTTTCTTTATCGTTTTAAGGAATACAAACAATAGAATTTTAAATATCACATGTATTTGTCAGCCGCGATGCATTTCTGCTTCCGCTGAGAATATTTTTCGTTTATTTCAAAAACGATGAATTTTCGAAAAAATTACGAGAAACAGAAAGTGTTTCCTTATGATTATTTTATGAAACATCAGTATAATTTGAAAATAGCGTATTTTTTAATTTTGTTCCCCAGTGTAGCACCCCTCATTTCTGGTTTAAACAATTTAAGAATGCCTATGATATTTTGTCTTCCAGACAAAATGTGTTTGTAATATCAAAAATTTGATTTTAATTAATGGGATCTGTAAAGTTACAGAAGGGAATAAACATACATGACAGTTAAACAAATTACCACTCTTATATACGTAGTGGGGAAAAAACGAAAATTTAAAAATATGAATTGAGGGAAAAATTTCCTCTTAATAATAGAGAAGAAGTAACGAAAAGTAACCTGAAATTTTCCATTGTTGTATTCAATAATTCTTATTAAAAACTGATTATTTTTTGTTAAAAAATATAATAGTATATTTAATTTCTCGAACATGGTACCGCAGATATGTTAATTAATTAAATAATATTAACAATTATTAAAATCCACCTCACCAACACAAGGTTGATTTTAATAATAGTTAATATTATGTGATAGTATATTTTATATCAGTAATTTTTCTTTGTAAAATCAAAGAAGAAGCAATAAAAAAATAGACACTAATAAATATGATTTATTTTACTAATCTCAGGAATGACAAAACCAATTAATTTTCAATTATTTCCTCGGATTTAAATAGTCCAGTAATCAGAAAAAAATAACATTTATTCATATAATGAAAGAGGTAAATAAACGGAACTGAAATATTCAGGTAAGTTTGAAAATTAGTAATATCTTTATTAAGGATAGACAGATTATAAAACTGGTCCCAGAAATCTTATCCGGCTAAGTCTACGCGTTTTACGCTTGCAATGATATGGGGTGACTTCCACCAGTTCAACTTAATAATATTTTAATCCCAGCGTGAGACATCTAAGACTGCATCTGGATCGCCATCTGACGTGAAGAATTCATGTGAGGGAGAAAAGAACACAGTTTAACATTAAGTTCAAGTAGATATACTGATTGCAAGTTAGCAATTCCTCTAATCAGCGGTCCTGAAACAGCAAATTTTGAACGTACAGAATTCAACTGTCAACTGTAGGTAGGGTACGACCAACATTAAAGTTGTATAGAGATTCCAGAACAAATTATTGAGAAATAAAACAGAAGCGTCGTGGTTTACAAAATACTCTAAAATATACGCTTATCTGGGATTGACAACCGTTCGAGAGAAGTTACTGTGATTCGGTAAAAAGCACAAAATCAGACTGAACAGATACGTGAACAGGCTCGGGATTAACCTCCTCGATAATTCTGAGGGCGTTAGGCACCTAAAGAGACTGGATATATTAGATCTCCAAGAATTGAGGTGAAATAACTACCCTAGTGTGTTGTGCATCATAATAATTCTTCATTTCGTTATGCCACTTAATTTTGTTTGTTGGTTTCATCGTTTCTTTGTTTGATTAATTATACTTTGTTTGACTGATAAATCTACATTTTGGTGTTCGCTTTTCTTTTTATGTTGTGAACTTTATCAATGTTCTTCGGACTCATCTTTGTATGTACTTATTTATGTTAAATATGTATTTATGTATACTGTATAATATGTGTATGCTTATGTTTATACATACATGCACAGATCTTTGAGGAATTTCAATTGAAACCTCTCTCTGCTTGTCATTTTTTTTAATGTATATATATATTTTTTTTATTTTGTCTTCAGCCATTTGACTAGTTTGATGCAACTCTCCAAGACTTCCTATCTAGCGCCAGTCGTTTCATTTCGGTATACCCCTTACATCCTACATCCCTAACTATTTGTTTTACATATTCCAAACGTTGCCTTCCTGCACAATTTTTTTCTTCTACTTGTCCCTCCAATATTAAAGCGACTATTCCAGGTTCCTCTTAATATGTGATCTATATGTCTGTCTCTTCTTCTAAGTATATTTTTCTAAATACTTCTTTCTTCATCGATTTGCCGCAATATCTCTTCATTTGTCACTTTATCCACCCATCTGATTTTTTAACATTCTCCTATAGTACCACATTTCAAAAGCTTCTATTCTTTTCTGCTCAGGTACTTTATGTGTATAAATTTATAAATGGTTCCGCTAAATTGGAACCAATTGTAAATTAAACACTGCTGCGAAATAAAAAGTTAACTCTAGTGAAAACAAATTGGTTAATACTTTGAAACACTTGAGATTATTTAATAAAATTAATTTTGTTGTTAAGAAAATGTTAATATAATTTTTAAAATAATTAATACTTTGAATTAATTGCCGTACTATTGAAATAGTATAGATTATTATTTATTGATATTCCGATGTGACATTAAATTCTAAAAAAAATTGTAGTAATTATATATATATATATATTATAAAATTCAATATTGCAATTATTGTGTCTACTCATACAATTCATGGAACTATGCTTCCTGTAAAAATAAAATTTATTTTATTTTGCTTTTTTTTACCTAATATAACGTTTTCTGATTTTTAATCATTCATTAAAGAAATATAAGAGTTAAAATGTTATTTATTTCTACAGTAACATAAATATATGCCATATGAAAACTGGTTTTATATATAGCTATATATCTTATACTATGTTCATTCTACCTTCTATATAGCATTTTATTTTAAAAGATGAGGAATTAAAAATTAATCGCTTTTTGATAGCCAATAATTGTTATAATTATCAGGTATTTGCAACGTTAAAGAGTATGCATAATCATAAATTGCTTTATGAAGCAACAACATCTCAACGAAAATAACGAAGACGGTTCTACCAGAATGGAGAAGAAATAGAGTTAATATCTAATAGAATGGCGTTCGTTTGGCAAGGAAGAGCTTAAAGAAATAAAAAAAAAAAAAAAAAAAAAAAAAAAACGAGCAGACAACACCAATCATGGTCCCTACATATTCGATAGGTAATTGAACTGTCGGCGACCAGTTGATTGTAAATCACTACCTTGTTTTTGCTTGTGCTGTAACTAAATGTACGTACGTAATAATAAAATAAGAATAAAAGAAAACAAAAGAAATAAAGAAGAAAATAAATTAAACAGATTTCTTGTCGTTAAATTTTCAAATTTATCCTTGTTTAATAAATAATTGTAGATATTAAAAAGACATGATAGGTTTGTTTTCAATATTTTTTCTTTATTATTGAAGTAAACTAGTCTTTAACTATATCACATAATTTTAGATTGATTTTACTTTTTGTTACATGAAGGTTGACCTAAATTATACAATTATCATTTGCAAATATTTAAAGTATTGTACTAAAATTCAAAATTATGAAGCACTGTATGTTGGATAGAATGTCTTTGTTCGGTAATATTTCATTGAAGATTTTATCAAAAATCTCGTAAATATGATCAGTATAAGAGAAACGAAAATAAATTTTATCTCTTTTGTAGATGTGGTGATATTTTTAAGAAATAAAGTACAGGAAATGATTTCAAAATTAGAGGTTATATTATAATACGTTATGATAATGAATGTTAATAAAATAAAATAAATGAAGGTTGGAGACAATAAGAAAATGAATATCTGTGTAAATGAAGGAAGAATTAAACAAGTAAAACAGTTCGTGTATTTAAGCACAGTGTTAAGAGATTGAAAAAGTTAAAATGAACTACGTGAAATGAAAAACAAAAAAAAAATTAAACAAAGTATTTATTAGAAAGAAACAGTTATTATATAATAAGATAGACTTAGGGAAAATATATATAGTTATAATATAGACTTGTGAGGTAGCGTATTTTGAACTGAGTTGTATGAATTATACTTCTGTATATAAACATAAGCAATAAAAAAATGAAAAAAAATGCAGGAGGCAACTGTAATGCAAACATATTAAATGAAAATGGTTAAATAGAAAGAGTGAAAGATGAAGAAGTAATGAGAAATAAAGAGGACAGGAAGTAAAGTATTGATTAAAACATTATAGAAGGATTTCTCTATTTTTTTCTGCCTCTTCTAATTAGAAGTTGTAAAGAAGACTGGCAGAAAAATACTAAAAAAGATTATTTTTACATAAGATATAAAAGGATATGTGAGATATCCAGAACTGAAAAGTTTAGCTGAAAATGCCGACATCCATGGCGGACTGGTAGTCTTGGAGTCTTTCATCCAGGGGTCCCGAGTTCTAAACCGGTCAGACATGGCATTTTCATAAGTTATAAAATTTAGATTCCATTTTTCATATTCCAAAGTACGCTTCAAAGCTTCTACGGTAAACTAATTCATCAAAGAAAAAAAATAGCAAAGGTACTAGTGTAGATAATATCCTAAGAACGAGGAAGAATTATCATGGATAAAATATAAAATTTTCATTTGAATTAGTTTTTGACGTCTTGATAAAAAGCGTGATAAAAAGATGGATTCGCAAGAAATTTTGAACCGTTTTAAACAGGAATTATGAAATTCTTGTGACTGTGAATAAAAATTGTAGATCCTGTTTATAAATAAACTTGAATTGTTTTGAAATCAATTTAAAAACCGTAAAGTAAACTTTTCTTGATAAAGTGTTAAACATTCTACAATGAATTTTTTTCTTATGACAAACCTTTACATTATTTATTTATTATGTTGACTAATGAATTAATTTACCATAGAAGCTTACAAAGAAGTGTGCAGATGGAAATATGAAAATAGAAATTTGTAGCACATGCAAAATGCCATGTCTGACTGGAATTCAAACCCGAGACATTCAGACGAAAGGCCCGAGACGCTTCCACTCCACCACTGAGAAGGGCAATAATCATTTTTCTTCTTCTCCAATAGTTACGACCACTTAAGGACCACGTAACAATTTAATTTTCTTCTTCTTTATTGTTTCCTTATTTTCCATTACTCTTTCATCTTTTAATAATAATCATTTTATTATTATTTATTTTTAGAAAATATTCGAATATTTAAATTATATATACAAAATTTTTGTTAAATACTACTATTTATTATCCCGTAAAAGATGAAATTATAATATTATTTAAAAAGCTGAACAGCGATTACAATCAAATTAACAAAATGAGAAATTATTATACAATACTTTTTTGTAATTAAAGACATTTGTAATAATTTACTTTAAATTGATACTAATGGGAAATATCTGAAAGCTGTTTAGATTTCTACTTTGTAGATAGCAGAGCTGTAGCTCTAGAAGGGAAAGTGTTGTAATCGATCCAATTTTGGCATATGAGGTTTTCACCAGATCTTGACGTTTTGATACCTAAGGAACCCAAAAAAACGGATGGAAATTTTCTGGATGTCCGGATGTTCGTATGTTCCTGTGCGTGTTCGGTGTCGCCCTCTAAATCATCTTATACGAGATGATTTGTATCTCATATCTTTAGAACTACTGGACCGGATTTGAGAAAAATTGGCCAGATTACGTCTATATATGGGGCATTGATGTTATTAAATTTTCAATTTAAAAGGTCAAGGGGGAGGCTGTACAGTAAGGTTACTCTCAGAATGTCGAGATTTCAACTAATTGAGGTCATATTTTTCTTAGACACATTTGTTAAAAATTAAAAAATAACAATTTTTACCAAAAATCCTTTGCAAAATCGCACCCCGCACAAAAGAAAATGCTCTAAACTAGTGGTTAAGTGGGTATAGTGCGTCAAAAGAATCCCCTGTCACCACAAGGAGCGCTAGTATATCACTGACGTACATCTATTGTAGTCGTCTGCTATGTTATGACGTCACAGGTGAACGGTAGAATTAAATAAATTAATAATATTAAAGTATAAAATTTAACTCGGTCTCGTTGGGTCTCGAACTCGATCGCCTGGTTAATTCGGTACCTGATGCGTTAAGCCTTGCGGCTACATCTGTCTGTCGACCACATAAGTAAAATTTGTTCTATGTAAGTTGTAAAATTACATTAGTTTAAATAATGCCGACTGTCGTCGCTATTACTGCCACACCAACGCGAATTAAATACGGTATGTGCGCGCGCTTTAATTAGAATTATTGAATTAAATAAACAAAAACTATTATATTTATTTAAATTGATAAATATTTTAAATTAAGCCACGCATCAAAAACAACTCACAGTTGCATGATGTTACCGGAAATTTAGGTGAGTAACGGGAAAGTCCTACAACTGTGTTGTCAGCATTTTAAAGGTTGAAACAGAATATATATTATGGAAAAACACCTTTTGTACATACCTCTTTCTTTTAAAGTTTGGAAAATAAAATCAACAGTTTACTTTATTAAATATTCGTAAAAATAATATAAAACAGTATGTCAACTTTTATTTTATTTTTTATTTTTTCATTAAGAATTAAACATATAAAAAAAATAACTATATCCCAATTATGTCATAAGTCGGGCTAAACTTTATGCTTGTCGGCTACTAATAAATTGTCCTTAACAGACTAATGAATAAGTAGATAAATCCTAAATTTTACTATATCATTTATAACTATAAATATGAGTAATTATGTATATAAAATGCAAAACTTAGGAATGATGTTATCTTCATAAAATCATTCAACATTGTATAACTTCTGCTCTCTTTTCATGACCTTACATTACCGTAATAAAGTAGATTTATGAGTTTCTATGCAACATTTATCTTTTTATTACAGAAAATGGCTGTCTAATAAATAGAAAAGCTCTCAATAAAGAACCTCTACAACATCTAAAATTCTGTAAATATAGTGTGCGTTATGAAAGACGACAATTAAATACAGAAACAAATTGAACCATTGATCTGGACGAAGTTCCATAAATTTATGAAAATTTACCACATTGATAAACTCAAAGTCTACCTCAACAGTTTATCTTGTAGTTGAACACTTTATTCTGTCATTTAATATTGAGGATTGGTGATATTATTCCTTTAGAAATCTTGTAACTGTTCCCTAATAGTACTTTAATTTTTAGACGAAAAAACATTTTTTTTTCAGTAATTCTATCTGTTTATCGTAAAATATTTTATCAGTAATATGTTGTTATCAACCAGGTAAAAATGCTCCAACTGAGAAAATGGTTGGTGAGATCCGATACTTCCAGGAAGATGAAGTTTTCTACTGAGTGGGATTTTTTTCTCATGTTGCTGTTTCTTTGACGGTTGAACTTATTTTCTTTCCGTCCACCTCATTTACATAATTTTACTTCCGATTATCGGTTCAGTGGTTGGAAATCTAACCGTTTGATTTTATTAGATCCCACTTGTTGAAGATGACAGGATCTACCTTCTTTGAGTATATCCAATGAGTCTGGATAAGGAAATCTGTCAATGGATTGACTCAAGTTGTCGTTTTTTATTTGTTTTTTGTATAGTGAGCTTAAAGGTAGATATAGTTATTGGAAAAGCGAATTTAAGTAGAATGTGACATTGTATTCACAGCCGACGTCAAATCTCTGGATTTAAAGATTATATATATATATATATTATTAATTAGAACAGGTAGTGGGAAATAATAATAACAAGTAGCCCTAACTGTGAAGTATAACATCAGACTTGGCCTTAAACTAATTATTATACGCACAGAAAGGCAGTTAACTAATTATCACTGCCAATCCAACAAAAAAATAACAAAAATTATCTTCCATTTTCTATTATAAAAATTTCATCTATACACACTACTAATGTGTATCCAGGTAATAAAAATTTTAGTAATAAAGTTATTTTAAGTAACTTAATAAATTTTAGCAAAAAGTCAAAGAAAAAATACTTGAATTATTTTTTATTATGGACTATATTTTTCTGTAAACTTGTTTTTTAGATAAAATTTTAAGTTCAGTTCAGATCTCATTTTGATATGATCATTTTTAAAAAAATAACATTATATTTAATGTTTTTATCAAGATATTGTCATATTTTTACTGATTTAACAATGGAGAATGTTGTAAAATATAATAACTATGTTTAAAATATAATATTTTTATTAATATATATCATTCAAAATATGATATATTTATCTGTCTATAAACAATACAAAAAATATAACTAAAAATATATGCTTAAAAAAAAAAGAATATTATTTAAAGTATGAAAAAAAAATTCCTGTGATATGAAAGATCTATATCTTTATATTTCACTGGTTAAATACCGGTAACATTTAAAAGATAATATAAACTGAAATCTTATAGAAAAAATTGTTTTTATTATATTTTTTCTTAATTTAATAAATTCTTCAATAAATAATAATAAAATTATTACTATAAATGTGACAAAAAACTTGATGAAATATGAATTTAAATAAAATGAAATATTTGAAAAAATAAATTTTTACTTTAGATTATTTTAGATAATACGTTTTATAAATTTTTAAACATTTATAAATAATTTTTATGACTAATATAAAATAAAAATCATAAAATTAAAATTGCTTCGATGACATCAAAGTGACGGCTTTATCAAAGAAAGTTACTTTTTCTAACAGACATGCACATACTTACACGTATAAGCTATTTTTTTCTTCTTATCATGTAAATTCTAGGATTAAAATTATAGGCAATACAACCTACATAGTAAAAAGAGAAAATAGAGATTTAAAAAATTAAAATATTTTATGATTACAAATCATAACGTATCACATTTAGGGATCTTAAATAAATCTAAGATGTTACACGAAGTAGGATCTTAAGAAAAAAAAAGTAAAAAAAAAAATATATATATATGTATATAAATTTACAACTACGTGAACGCTTTCTCTCTCTCATTTTCTCAAGTTCCTGTTCTAATCTCTCTCTTGTCGCTTACATATAAAAGCGCGTATAGAATTATTTGCTTACGAATGTTATCAAACTATAATTATAAAACTTCAAAAGAAGTAAATAATAAATTTGATTGCCAGTTATTTCAAATAAAAGTGCATATTTTCTGAACTATAAAAAAAATTATATATATATTTTTTATATTAAACAAAATTTTAATGATAAAAGCCCCTGAACAGAAACTTTATAGAAGTAGGACATTATAATTAAAAAAATAAAATAAAATATTATTGAAATTTAAATTACCGTCAATTATTGCAAAATATATTAAAATATTTATAAAAAGAAGTTTTATTAAATTTCTTTATATTTATTTATTTTTTTTTTTGCAATCGACCAATAATACATTCTTTCAGAGAAAAATAATAAATAAAATTAATGGATATAGGATTCAACGGATCTTCTCCATTACATCTAAGTGCAACGATAACATAATTTTCCCGACTTTGATTTTAAAATTTAATTATACACTCACTATTAATTAACTATGAAATAAAATAATTAAAATTATTAATAACTATCACTAGTTGAAATTTACTTTTTGGAAAGGAATGAATTCCTAAAAAAAAAAAAAATTATTTGAAGTATACGAGTTATATCATAAATAAGTAAAAAGGAGTTAAAAATGGATTGAGGTAGATAATTAATTATAAAATTTGGTGCACTTCTTCCGTTTTAATACCATAAAGATTCATAGAGTAGTCTCTTCATAGAGGTTACTCTAGTTATTTCCTCCTTTATCAATCGGGTGATACAATTAACAGTCTTAAGGAAACGTCAAGTAATAATTAAAAATTGTAAGATACGTGATCTCTCTTTATCTATACTGTTATATAAAGAGGAAGAGAATTTTTATTTGTTGTGTATAAAAAAAAAAAAAACTATTCGACTAATCGCAACCAAATTTTTACCCAAGTTCTTTGCATAATTGAGAAGGTTTTTGATTTATTTTACCTCGAAAAAAATTATATATATGTAGTAGTGGACGTTTTCTGGTTGAACCATAAACATTAAAGAATTGAATTAACGAACAGTAAACTGTGATTCTCTAACACTGCGTAAGCTGGGTTTTAACTGAATGATTAGAATGAATAATATTACAAAAATAATTGAGTTAAATTTACTGTGCATAAAATATTAAATAAATTTAAAAAAAATTCTGTTTAAAAATAATGGGCATCACGTGGGATCTGCGTGTTAGGCTAGAGTGGTGAGATATGCGAGTACATCATGGGAGGTAGACCAATCATTATCTTAAAAAAAATGGGGGTATTCCCAAAACAAATGTCCTGCGGCGCTGTTTTGGCAGGTGCAATGGGGCGCTCTTATAATATCTCTACAAACAACCGTCTCATTTTCAAAATTTAAACGGGCTATTTTTTAGTAGGTTGAAGTATAACCTTTACATCCATCAGATACAACACTATCGACTTAACACATCAGGGTTATTCGGAAATTTTGTTTTATTTTCGCAACCATTCTTCCTAGTTTTAAAATTCAAACGGGGTATTTGCAACCAACACTAATATAGATATTGTGTATATGACTCCCTGCACCTGTCTCTGGTTATTTGACGAAAAAACGTAAAATTAAAAAAAAAAAAAATTACCGCGACGGGAAATGAAAGTAACTATATAGGGCGGATGAAGATGCGATGAGGAGCTAGTATCAATATATAAACACAATAATTAATAACAAAAGAGCGAGCGTTACATGAATAAATAATATATTTTATAAAAATTAAATTTATACTTTATTAGATTATTTTATACTATTAATTTGTACTTTTTTTAAAGTGAAATTTTATAAAATATATGTATAAAATTACATTTTACTGGGCGCAACATGTTCCTTTTTTAATTCAACCTTAATACATACAAATCGGCTATTTATTTGTGTGTTGAGGTAGTTATCAAAAGCGTTTTAAAATTTTTAAATAATTTAACAGGAAGACTACTTCAAATTAGGTAGAATGAGTTTTATCTAATTTTTTGGGAAAATTTTGGATTGTTATCGTTCCTATACAAGAATGTTGGAGAACTGTAGTAAATGAATAGTTTCCGTCGCCAAGCTACCGCTATCGCAGACTGATTATTGTCTCCCCTCACAAATATGTCATTTCTAGTCTGTTGATCAATAGCTTTGTTTTTCCTGTTTAACTTCAGATAACTACCATTCAGATAATATTTCAGAGGATGATATGTATGAATAGTGTAGTCTTGTACAGTCAGTTCAACCATTCCTGAGATGTGTGGTTAATTGAAACCCAATCACCAAAGAACACTGGTACCCACGATCTAGTATTCAAATCCGTGTAAAAATAATTGATTTTACTAGGACTTGAACGCTGGAACTCTCGACTTCCAAATCAGCTGATTTGGGAAGACACGTTCACCACTAGACCAACCCGGTGGGTTTGTTTAGCAACAGCTACGCATTAACTATTTCACTATTTCAGACTTTTTTTTTAACTACTCTTTTACTTCTCTGTACAAGTTGGTGCATTTCTTATAATATCATTAAATACTGAATTTGGGATTATACTAAGTTTGGGTTATTTTCCTTATTTTTTTAATATTTTTCCTCGAAAATTTTATGTATAAAAACATTGAAAAAAATAATTATTTGTGTATATACGTATGAGGATATATTAAATGATGATGGAAATACCAACTTGAGAACCATCAGTCGATGGTATGTTTTGTCAACACGATGAAACGAAAAGTTCATCCTACGTGATACTATTATAGAACCAGGTTCTCCCGTGTTAGAGAGGATAGCTGGATTACGCACCAAGTTTCTACTAGGATAAGTTTTAATATGAGAACTGGTTTACAACTTAGCAGATTTTCCAATCGACGTTTAAATTTTTCAACAAAAATTACAACGCAATCAGTAGGTTTGAATTGTATATTTATTATGCTACTTCGTTAAAAACGAATTGATGAAATCAGCACAGACCTTTAAGTAACTACCAGCATCAGAAATATAAAATATTAATGAGTTTAATGAATGTTCAGAACATTTCCAAAAGATAATTATTTATGGACATTATTCCAGGGAAGAGTTCTGGATTCAGAAGAAAATATGTTTAATTCTAATAATAAATTGTAAGTATCATAATTATTCCTACATATTCCTGAAGGAAGTGTTGGAATAATTAATAATTAAAAATAATAATAAACTAAAAACAATAAACTTTCTGATAAATTTCATGATCATTTAAAAAAAAAAATAGCAGGGCGTTTCATAATGTTCTTAGGAGTTACAAAAATTCAGTACAAAAAAAGTATTTCACTTACCTAAATGAAAGTTATACGAGGTGATGCAAGGACACAACAAATTTTTGTTAAAATATTGAAAATGTTCAATATGTGCTCCGGAATGGAATGCAAAGTTGGCGGGAGTTTATTTCTCCCTACAAATCGCAGAACCTGGACAGAGTCCCTTGCTGCTGGATGATTCTAATCGGGCGTGTTTTTTTTTTAAAAGGTTTATTTTAAATGGCGGGTCTAATTATTCAAGTTTTGTTTATTATTTAGTATTTTAAGGACGGATTTAATTGCATTCCAATCCGTTGTTAAACCAGCGTTATCGAACCCATTTAATGGGCTGACCGCGGAAGGCTAGGCTTATGAAACCTATCCTCCCGACGTAATTCCCCTTCAGACCGTCCACTGAAGTCTATGTGCTCCTCTGGTGACACGGCACCCATCAACACGAAAGTCTAGATCTTACCAAACTCGTTCTAACATGTCATTTTCGATAGAGTTGATTGCATTCATTATTCGATCGTTTAGCTCAGCGATATCGTGCGGCGTTTGTGGGATAAACACCTTATCTTTCACGTAACCCCAGAGAAAGAAATCACATGGCGTAAGGTCTGGTGATCTTGGTGGCCACAGCATAATGTGTTGGTCTTCTTCAGACCCACGTCCTATCCAGCGCCGAGGTAATGTTGTGTTAAGGTACTGTCGAACCTCGTTATGAAAACGGGCAGGACAACCATCTTGCTGGAAAATGAAGTCGTTGAGTAGCTGAGGCATAAGCCATAATTGTAACATATCCGGGTATATCATGCCAGTTGCTGTCGTTTCCATAAAAAAGAACGGCCCGTACACTGCCTCACGAGAGATCGCACAAAAAATGTTTACTTTCGGTGAATCCCGAATGTGTTCCGCATAAGCGTGTGGGTTTTCAGTTCCCCAAACTCGCACGTTATGACGGTTTACTTTGCCGCTAATATGGAAAGTTGCTTCATCGCTGAAAATTATCTTGTCAAGAAAACCTTCATCTAACAACATCTTTTCCTGTAACTATAAACAAAAATCGTGCCTACGTGTTTTATCTCCATCAGAAAGATGCTGGATTGATTGAAGATGGTACGGTTTGCATAATAAACGTTTACGGGGAACTCTCCACACTGTTGTTTTCGGAATTCCTAATTCTCTGCCTGCAGCCGCAGTCAATTTTGACGGGCTGCGAATGAAACTTGCACGCACACGTTCGACATTGACTTCTGAGGTTGATGGACGACCAGTAGATTTTCGCTTGCACAAGCAACCAGTTTCACTGAATTGTTTTACTATGCAGAAATTACTGACTTTGACAAGTGAAATTCTAACACACAAAACGACTTCTCGCTTCCCGTGGCAGCCATTTTCTCTACTGTCGACGCCTAGCGAGCAAATGGTTTACTAACTGCCTAGTATATGTGAGAAAAAACTATTTGAAGTACTCTTTTGTACAGTACTTGTTTTATTCTTATGAGTGAAATAAGTTTTGTTAATGAACACTTTCGAAACTCCGAAGAAAATTATGAAACGCCTGGCAGAATAAAATAATTTTTTTATTAAATCTTTTGATTTATTAATCCGAAAATTTTTTTCAGTCCTGCTAATGAATAATGAAGTTAAAAAAATGTTTAATATAAGTTTATTAATTATAATAGGTTATTAAAAGATTTAATTTTTATATCCCTAATTTTATTAGTATTTAGTAGCATTTTCAAGGATACGAGCCATACTTTTATACGGTGTCAGCAAATTTATCAAGCTATAAAATCTAAAAATGTTTTCATTTTGATAAATTGAAACATTTTTTTTTAATATTTATTATTTAAACTATTAAAAAAATAATAATTAGTCAACCTTCTTTGGCTGAGTTGGCAGCGCATCGACATTCCGTGCGGAAGTCCCGGGTTCGAATCACGGTCAGGCTTTTTATACGCTAACAATTTTCACCCTGCTAATGACCATACTGTTGATGACTGCTCTTTCATAAATAAAAAAAAAAAAAAAAACAAGAATACTAACAATAAATGAAAAAAACGTTAAAAAATGTGTAATGATTTTAAAATATTTACTAAAGATGAGTATTTAGAAAAATAAAAATGTGTTATTTGTATTTATACATACAAATTTGATTTATTTATTTTTATAGGGTATTTAAAATACTAAGACAACTTTTAATAACATAGTACTTAATATCCCAATAAAATAACATTTTCAAATTCCGTGATGATAAAAATACTGTTTAAAAATAAATAAATTTAAAAAAAATAACGGCTCATGAAATGTAATAAAATAAAAAAATTACTAAAAGGGATATGTAAAAATAAAATAAGAAGATAATAACACTAAACGTGTGAACTGATGCGTGGTAGTATTTCTTAATTCTTTTTTTCTAAATTCGTTGTTTAGTGTTAAGTTGTTTTATAAATACATTTCTATATTGTTTTAAAATAATGTATACTGTATATACCAGTCAAGAATTTAAGTCTGTTTAAAAAAGGATACAGGTTAAAAAAGCTTTGGGCAAAACTTTAGCAGATTTTGAAAAAAAAAAATAAAATGATTGTACGGGCGTGAGAAATGTTTTACATGTTAGTTGATGATGAGTAGTAACTAAAACGAAACGAGAAAAATAAAATGAATAATAATAATAAGAGATGGGCCTAAGTAATAAGTATAAGAAACGAAAGAAAAAAACTAAAGGTTTTAACGCGGATGAGTGACCCTGCTACGACCTTATCGTCATTCTTAAAACAGAACCTTAGTTTAGAAGTGAAATATGTCTTTGGTCATTTTTATTATGGCGGCAACCAAATAACAGCCCTTCAACACCGATAAATAGCCTCAATCAGAAGACCTTGTTCAACGTGTAATTCTTAACACAAACGCACATATATACATAATATATACACTGAAATATACATACATATCATAAGTACTGACCAGAAAGACAAGCCACGACGCACGCACAACATATACCACCATATGATTCTTGTTAATAATTATATAATATTTTATCTATATATGAATATTAAATATCTTCCAATCTAAACGTCATAGCGTTATAAATAATTAACACATACAAACCGAGTGTTATTTAGAAATGTACCTATAATTTTCAAAATATATTTATAACAACCTGTCAGAATATATTTCATTTATGTATTATGCATTTAAAACCAAGAGTTCTTGACTAGTAAATTGTTCTAATATGCATCATTTCATTTATATAATAATAAACTAAAACATTATAACTTTAAACAATACGTAAGAAGCAATCTTCAAATCAAATTCAAAACTGTATAACGTTTAAATAATAATAATAATATAATCATTTAAAAATTTTTTTAAAATGATGAAAAAATATAATTATCTAACAACAGGCGAATAGATAAAATTATACAAAAAGAGAAATTACAAAAAAAAAATGTTTTAATATACATACATTTATGTCAAGAAGGGTACTCAGAAATATTAATATGTCACAATATACATTCTAATTTTACAGTTTGAAATGAATTATAATTTATTTTGAAAAGCTATAATTTTATTTAATATAAAATATATTAACCAACGTAAATATTAACTTGTATAATAGATTTTAAAAATATTATACAGTTATAAAATTTTAAGATATAAAAAAATAATAAAATTAATATAAAAATCAGTCCTATATTCTTGGATATTTAATCTACTAATAAAACGTAAATAAAATTCAGCTTTCTATGAAAGAGACGTTAGATTTAAGCTATTAAAATATTTACTCATAAATTAGAAAAAATAATAAATATGTTATTAGTACACGATAGAGTATGTTAAACTAAACATATTTATTATCTTTAAATATTATAGTTGTTTGTAATTGGTTACTGTACCGCCTTTATGATAAATAATAAATTAAATTTGAGATTGGTGATAAAAATGGGAAGGAGGATTTTAACAGTAGATTTTGATTAGTCTACTTGGCTACTTGGTGATTTCACTGTTCTACTTTACAAGATCTTCCTACAATCCTTGCCCACATAACTGTATATAAAAAAACTAGTAAAATAATGGGAAAAATTATTTATATAATAAATACATCTTCTTATTTGCTAAATATTTCTCCCGCATGGTGACGGCGTCCGTTTGGGTATGCGATGACGCCATTTAGCAAGGTCGTGAACCATATCGGGGGGTGGAGCCGGGCGAACTTCATATCTAGGTAAAGCATGTCGATCTAATATTGCTTTGAGCGACCCTTCGATCGCTTGCCATTCAGATTCAGCTTATAGGCGGTCTTGGTGGCTGAATCGGTATCGGCGCACAGGACGTGACCGAACCATCTCAGTCAGCCCTCCGCGTAGTCTTGTCGTGATGGGCACAATGACGAACTTATTTCTTAATCATTATCAATATATCTGAATCTTTAAAATGTATTTCATTACTTTTCATTTAAAGTATTTTTTATAAGTCATCTTTTTTAGGCCTTTTGATTCTGATTCGAAAATAATCCCGGTTTTTGTACTTATTTATTTATTTATTAAAATTTAAAATTAAGATTGAGTATAGGTACTTTATTTAAAAAATGTAAAACCTTTAAAAAAAAAAGCTTACCTATATTTTGTAAATAAAACTGAAATTATTTATGTAAGAAAAAATTAAATATACTTAAATTATAACAATACTTCAATAAATATGCTACTAAAAAATATTTCAATTATTCTTTAATTTTTAACTTTTAAACGTCAACGGACAGTAATTACGGTTTGTAATTAGGTAGCTTTCATAAGAAAGCTGTAATGGGTACTATGATTCAACTTCCGGAAAATTTCCACCAGACCCCAAAACCATTGTCAGCTCAAAAGTTTATATACACTTACACACACACACACACACACACACACACATATATATATATATATATATATACACACACACACGAGTATATATTTCACTATCTTATGGACACGATAACTGCCGTAATTTTGCTCCAGTCACTTTCAAATTGTTCCTTAGAAATAACTCATCAGAAAATCTCGGTCGAGTTCGTTAACCAAAATTGAACCATGGGGGTGGAAATGGGGGGCTTTATTGAAAAAACAAAATATCGCTATAACTTTCTTATTATGTAAAATATTGAATTCGTTTAAAGTTCCTACTATTCTTTGGATAAGGACCTAAAACTTATATAAATAATTATTTTTTTTTAATCACTAACCATTGGTTCAAGGGGTTGAAAAAATGGGGTTTAAAATAAAAAATGAATCATATTTCTCTTACTAAGCACAGTATTGAACCGGTTTAAAGTGATCGTTATTCCATTATATATTATCTATAACTTTTGTGTGAAACAATTTTTGATATCACCAACCCTTACGGCAAGGGATGACCAAAATATTGCTGGAATTGTGAGATGGGGCTTGTCGTATGCTAACATGTGGAACCTTTTTCACATGCAACCATTGTCGTTTTGAAGGTTTACTTAACTCTGAGGTAGAAATCTTTTTTATCTCCTGCTTAGCACCAGTGAAATCTACCTCGGCCTTCCAGCGTGTCGAAAGGGATATTTTTTGTTTATTTAACTCTGACTTTAAAAATTAAAATTTAAAAAATAATTGAAAATGATTATCTCATATCTTTTAACGTGGAAATATTTGTAAGTTTGTTTGACTTTTTTTAAATTTATACAATGTATTAGAAATTTTATCGTGATAGGTAAAATAAATATAATTCCTTATAATAAATATAAGGAACTCAGAATTTTGCTAAACTGGGTTTTCAAATCCCATTTAAAGAAATATATATTGAAATGAATTTGTTTCCGACCGCTGGGTTGGTCAACGGTAACAAGATGAAGGAAGAGCTTGTTAACCTGACCTCCACGTTCGCCCGATCAGATACCATGCGATTTTTTTTCTTTTGGGAGTTTATAAAGGATCAAGTATATGTACTAACTTTAGCAGTTGACTACCCGACTTGAGTCACAGGATCAAGCTGTCGCATCAACTACTCCAGACTTGCTGATTAAAATATGGGATGGATTCTCTACCGGCTGGATTTGTGCCGCGTGATGAATGATGTTCATATGAACACTTAAAAGAAAAAAAAGTTTTAGTTTAATTTCATGTATAATTTTTCAGTGTAAGTAAAACTTAATAAATATTACATAATTTTAAATCCCGATATTCATTCTGAAATACAAGGGTATATATTACGTAGATTTCATAAGAAAGCTACCTATTGTAATGGGTACCATGATTCGACTTCCGGAAAATTTCGACATATTTTCGCGTTTCACATCCCTCAAAAGTTCAAAAGTTTATATATACATATCTTTCACTTTCTTGTAGACACTATAACTGCCGTAATTTTGCACCATCAGTTTCAAATTAGTACATAAAATATAACGACCCAAAATTTCGATGGAGTACGTTAATAGGCAAAATCGGACCATGAGAGTGGAAATGGGGCGGCTTTTTCGAAAAAAAAAACGCTATAACTTTTTTATTAAGTAAAATATAGAATTCGTTTATAGTTCCAACTATTCTTTGGTTAAGGGCCTAAATCAGATCTAAGTAAAGTTTTTTATATCTCCAACCACTGACTCAGGAGATCGAAAAAAGGGGTTTTGAAGACAAAAAAAATCACAACTCTCATATGAGGCACAATATCGAATCGGTTTGTGGTTGTTAGTCCTCTAAACATTACCTAAAATTTTGTCTGAAATAAGTTTTGATATCACCAACCCTTAGGGCAAGGGATGACCAAAATTTTGCTGGAATTGTAAAAAGATGGGGATTTTCTTATGCTAAACAAGTGAAATTTTTTTTCAGATGCAACCATTGTCGTATTGAGTAAATTTGAAGTTTTTCTAACTTTAAGCTGGATTTTTTTTATCACCTACTTACCACCGGTGAAATCTACCTCCGCCTTCCGGCGTGCCAAAAGGGATCTTTTTATTGTTGAAGAAACTACAAAAAAGTATTAAATATCAATCAAGACAAATATCTTTGAAGATATCAGAATTTTATGATTACGGCAATTATTATTGTGAACTGAAGACAAAGTATATAAAAACTAGTAATTGCAAAAAAAAAAAATGCTAAGATTTTATAGATTTAAATATTGTTCCACAGGGTTCTTTTTATTGAAAACTCACGATAAAAAATTTAAACTTTGTGCGTTTGATTATGAAATGAATATTTTGCAACTTATTATAAAAGATAATTGAGATGTCCTCTCGTTATGAAAAAAAAAAAACTGTTAAAACCATCAATATTAGATGTTTACAACGTTTTTTTTTTAATATGGTATTTTTTATTATTATTCTAAAAACAAGATCAATATCAAACTACGGGTAAATTATGGATAACATACGAAAGTTTGCGGAAAAGTGTATAGATATAAGCAAGACAAAATAAATTTTTAAATTACGAAACATCATATGAAAATAATATTATTTCAACAATAAGGAGTTGAAGAGACTCCAAGAAACAGCAGAATAAATTAACCATGTCAAAGTTAAATCCATCAGTTAGAAATATAAACTAATTAAAAAAAATAATAGTGTTTATTGAAAGAATAGCGTGAACTAGTTTAAATTACCGATGCAATGCTGCGTAAGATACATATTGAAGGAGAATGCGGTAAATCGTAACGTCACAACGATCTTCTGAAATATAACCCGATGACATGAGGAATTCATACGTCAACATGATTTCTTTGAATGTAGACGGCAAAGGACGACGTCTTTACTACAACTATTAAGCACTGACAATTTGTATAGCAACATAGTATGTTTAACATGACAGCCTTATTTACGACAACGGCCACCCACTCATTCTGCTTCACTGCCTTTACTTGACGTTTCGCAGCGCATATAAAATCAAAATGGATAATGGAGGCTGTAGACCGACTGTTTGCATGCTTCTTTGGTAGCCGGTTCGTTTATTAATTGGGATTCCAACAAGACTTGGAATCCAAACCCTATTGGAATCTAGCGGAAACTAGTTTATACACTGTAACTGAACAAACACGCGGATGTTTGAAATTATTTGTAAATGTACGAATAATATACATCTAAGAAAACTTGAAATGCAATTAAAGAATCAAAACAGAATATGGCGGTAT
Source organism: Lycorma delicatula (assembly GCF_047948215.1). Classification (NCBI taxonomy): domain Eukaryota; kingdom Metazoa; phylum Arthropoda; class Insecta; order Hemiptera; family Fulgoridae; genus Lycorma; species Lycorma delicatula. The sequence goes on along the minus strand of NC_134464.1, from coordinate 48,956,748 downwards.
CTAACAAAGACTTGAACTTCCATACTTAGAAACCATAAGTATGGAAAAGAGGTCAGCTGTAAAGTTATGCGAAACAGACTAAATAGAGGAAGTCATTGGTTAATCAACAATACTTTCCAAACGAAATCGTCCAGCCGAAACTTCATCGGAACAAAAAGCAAAATCTTAATTGATTTGGCATAAAACATTTAAAAATTCATTGAAGAATATAGATGAGCAGTGTCATCTTTGCAGTGATTGTCAATTCTAGATGAAATTGTGCATTTCGAAGTAACCATGTCTGAGTAATATACTGATGAACATTGTGGGAAGAGTTGAATAAAAAAAAAAATACTTACTTTAAATCGAAACTATACGATATAGTGTACTTTGTATTTAGAAATGTAGAACTGATCGATGTAATCCTCAGTATAAAATACTCTTAAACGTTTTCAGTGTTAACTTCTCTTCAAAAAAGAGACTGCATTAAGATGTTCCTAGGAGGAGAAAAAAGAATTCCTATACTGATTGACACTATTCAATGTTTTAAACTGATCAGCCATTTTTTTTTTTATGAGACTACCAACCACTTAGTAATATGCTGAGATATTTTATTGTCTTTACAGATTTAAAGAGTAAACCCAATAATCTTTTTTGGAGGTAGAAATTTAAACTTATAACATAATAATATAAAATTGTACTGCAATTAGCAGAAAATATTTTTTCAATTCTTCCAGAGATTTACGTACTGTAAATCTGTGAATAACTGTGTTATTCTTATACTAGCCAGTCGGGCGAGCCAGGAGGTTTTGCCCCCTGGACCCCGATGCAGGCGTTATCCTCATGGTTGTTAGAATACTAAATATTTAACTCATCGGAATGGTTTAGTGGTGAACGCATCTTCCCAAATCAGCGGATTTGGAAGTCGAGAGTTCCAGCGTTCAAATCCTAGTAAAGACAGTTATTTTTATACGGATTTGAATACAAGATCGTGGATACCGGTGTTCTTTGGTGGTTTGGTTTCAATTAACCTCACATCTCAGGAATGGTCGAACTGAGACTGTACAAGACTACACTTCATTTACAATCATAAATATCATCCTCGTTCATCCTCTGAAGTAATACCTGAACGAAAATTCCCGGAGGCTAAACAGAAAAAAAAAGAAAAGAATACTAAATAATTACAGATATTCATTAAAGAAAGAAAAATTAGTCATTTTACTTCAATATATTTCTGCTACCATGATGACAAAAATATAATAATGAAGTAATAGGATTCTTTTTTCCTTTAATGAATATCTTTAATTCACAAATTTACTTCCGAGGGGGTTAGGTCTCGATCTGTGGCTTAAAAACTTCCTTGTGATAACACAAATGTATTGCGAAAATTTGAAAACATTCGGTTGGTGGGTTCTCACGTAATACTATTGCAAACACACAATCTTTTGCGTTTATATATACAAGATTTTTAAGCTGTAATTTTTTAAAACAGCTGTAATTCTCAAGCTTTTTTATCCCTAAAAAACAATTATAATTTTAGATAAATCGTTTGTATCAAGAAGTATAAATCGTTCGAACGAATGAATAAAAATGTAAGCACATAAACAATCAAACAAACCAACGCACCATGCATTTTTATTTATTGGAGAATTAAATAACAATAAAAACAAAATTAATTTTTAAAAATTTCTAAATTAAATGAAACTTTTTTGAATAACATCATAAAATTAATTAAATGATTTTAGGGGTATTATATTCTTAATGTTAAACAAGCCTGATTAGAGAAAAAAACATTAAAATTCATATTCATACGGTATAATAATACGAAAGAGGAATACGTAAATATAATTCCGGAAAAAAATTTAGACATCTACCCAACATCTACCCAAAGGGAAAATTAACAATTACAAGATCCATATCATTAAATACATTTAAAATATGTTATAATGTAAACGGTAGTGAAATAAAATTAGAAATATACTGTTACAATATGATTAAAAAAATAATAAGCGAGTAATACACGCCACAACACAAACAAATATGAAAAAAAATAATAATTAGATAAAAATTTATAAAACGACAAATTGATCTCTTATCCCGTTTTTTTAAGTTTTCAATCTCTTTTTTAAGTTTTCAACGAATCGCAACTGAAATGTAATGCACACTGGAACGTAACAGCAGAATAATACGTCGCACAAAATATCAGTTGCTGCCATCTTGTTGTTTCATTCCCTTATTACTGACACTCAAAACCTTATCGACCAACATCCTACTATTTTCTGTCATAGCCATTGTTACGGGGTCAAGTACGCCTGCTTTGTCAACATAAAATAACGTACAGTAATTTAATTTATAAAGACGGAAAGTGAACTCTAGTATCATTCATCGTCGTCTAAAAAATCTGTTTCTAGTGATGAAAGTACTGTGAGTAATTGATAATACTGCGTGTTGATGATAATACTATGAGTAGATGGGCAATAAAAATCCGTGCATCAGAAGCCGGTGAACCTTGTGGCATTCGATTAGTTACTTTGACTGATGAGAAATACCAAAAAGTGTTTGTCTTGTGTTTTTAGTTTTTATTAGAGTTAGTACCTGTTTTGCCTGTTGGTTAAGATTGTAGATCGCTCAATCGGACGGTCCCGTTTGGGAACTGGCAAGCTCATCGATGGTAGGTTCCGAGTTAGGCGGGTAACACCGATATGAATGTCGCTTGTGGCATTCGCATCGGTGGCATCTTGACAGCGGCCAAAGTGAGATATGTCTTGAGGTCTTTGAAGATGACCTCCGGTGAAGCCCCTAAGGGCTAGGTACGGAGGTGGTGGAGTGACTCTTAAACCCGTCACATAGTGGTGTCTTCCCCTCGGGGTTCTAGATAAATAGTTTCACTAAGTCGGATAAGTAATGCAGAATATACGTAATAACAAACTGATAAAAACAAGTGGGGATTAGTAGACGTCACTCTTTCCAAGCCCACGAAACCAAAAATTATTTAACGCAACAATAATATATTTAATATGACGGTAACAATAATAATATTGCTTGAAAACAAAATTTTAAATATGTACAGGTTCTGTAAAAGTATTAAATATCAGTACTGCTGTAAGTTTCCAATACATTTACCTTACTCGTATCTATGGCGTTTATTCGAAAAATCATTCATTCATAGTATTCTGCAATTAGAGCAGGCCTTCTCACCGCTACTATTCTCTACCTTGTTCTATCCTTTGGTAACCTCTTTGTTTCCTCATGTTTTCCCTTTTCCATAATCCTATCTATCATTTTAATCTCCTTTTCTTCTCCTTTTTCTTCTATTCATTAAGCCTTCTATCGGATCCGCTAATAAACACCTTTTTCTCATACGATATCCTAGCCAGTGTCTTTTCCTATACACAATCACGTTTAACATTTTCCTGTTTTCTCCGATTCTCCTTAATACTCCTTCATTTGTTACTTGTTCTTACAATCTGACGTTTACCATTCTACGCCACACCTACATCTCAAAAGCTTCAATTTGTTTTCTGTCTGTCTTTCTTATATCTCCACGTTTCAGTCCCATAGAGCATCACACTCCAAATAATCTGTTGCTTAACGCTAAATTTAACTTTCCTCACAGCAGTCTTCTCTTCTTATTAAACGCCTGCTTACTTCTTGATATTCTTGTTTAAATTCCTACTCAGGTCATCAGCTAGAAATCTTCCTAAAACTGAAATCCTTTTCACCTGCTCTATAACTTCATTTCCTACCTTAATCTCTATCCTTCCCTCTTTTTCTCCTAATACCATACATTTTATCTTTAATTTTTGATCCTTATACCCTGACTTTTTCAAGCTTCATTTAAGTCATCAAGCATTTCATAAAGTTTACTTGTGTTCTCCGGTAGTACCGTCATGTTATCAGCAAAACGTTTACATTCTATTCTTTTTCGCTAGATCTTTATCCCTCTTTTCCCATTCAGACAGCATTTAATTATTTTTTCCAGAAATATCCTAAAGAATGTTGGTAACATTACAGCATCCCTGCCTCACTTCCCTTCCAATTCCTCTTCTTCCAATCATTTCGTCTCTTCCCCGTACTTTTATTTTCTCTTTATCATACAGGTTTTATATTAGACGCCTCTCTTTCCAGTCAACTCCATTCTTTTCCAAAATTAACAGTAATTTATCACATATAATTCTGTCAAACGTCTTTTTTAGGTCGACAAATGCAACATACACTCTCCCCCTCCTTTTTGTGTATCTCTCACCTGTTAACCTTGTAGAGTCCCTTGTTCCAACACCTCTTCTAAACTCATACTGTTCTTCCTCAATACTGCTATCCAGTTTATTGTATATCCTCTTATTTAAAACCCTGAACAGTACCTTAGCTGCATGTGATATTAGGCTAATCGTTCTTTGTTCTTCATTCTTCTTTGTATTTCTTTTCTATTGATACCAATATTATATCCCGGAAGTCTTCTGGCAACTTTCCTTTTTCAAGTACTCCATTGCATAGATCTAGTAATAACAATTTTCCTGTCTCTCATATTGCTTTGAACAGTTTAATTGGTATTTCATCACATCCCTCGGTTTTTCCTTTTCTCATCATTACATTACAAGCATAACGTTTAAATGATACTCACCCCTACAATTACAAGATGAGTAATTGTAGAACTTGAGTGAAACAATTACAATTGTAATGTAAATATTTTAAAGCAGCTCTCAATTGGCTGTACAACTTATAATGGTTGTATACTAAAAAACATTATTCTCAGAAATTTTTAAAGTATCTCAGTGCTTTTTTTTTGTTTACTTTTGTTATAATTTTTATGTCATTAGTTTATTAGTGTATAAAGTAAATTATAATACGGGACCGACAAAACGACGTCCTTCACAAAAACAAAATGTAAGAGAATGAAAATCAAAAATTCAAAATATGACCGAAAACGTTTAACAAAAACTCCAGTTGTCCTGGTAGCTCCTGAGATTCAAGGTAATGAACCAAAGGATGGATCTTCTCATGTAAATATAGATGACATTACAGAAGAAAATTTAGTATCGGTTGATTTTTAAAAAATCAGAATTTTCAGAAATTCATGTTGTTGTACCTGGATTTTTCAATCAATTATGTACCAAAAATGTTTTTTTTCATTTTCCGTAAATTTTTTCCAGGATTTTAAAACGCTAGAAACATTATAAGTAAATTTGTATGCATGATATTTCGACGATTTTTTTATAAATTGAACATAAATTTTTGATATGTAATATATAGAGAAGTTATATTAAAAAAATTTACATAAAATTAAATGAAAAATAAAATATGAAGGAAACCTTAGTGTTTTTGTTAATATTTGCCAAAAGTTTTTTTTTGACATAGTGAAAACAGGCAAACAAACTGTTTCTACACATCATAGAGCAAAACTTTCTGTTTATTTTGATTAAATAATTTGGTTTCTAGAATAAATCATATCTAAGATGTGTTGGCTGTTATATCTTAAGGAATTTCTAATACATATCCGAAAAAAATTAAAAAATGATCAACAATCAAAGTTTCATGCAATAAAATATATAAAAAACATGGTAATAAAAATTAACATAAAACCGGAATAAAAAAATTTGTAAATTCAACTACATTTATAACAGCATATCTATGAAATAAATTATTTGGGTGAAAGAAATCCGTATGATATTACCTAATTATGAAGAGGGTATAGGTCATCAAAAATTGTATAAGTATTTTTTGAAGTTAATTTTTCAAACTTGTACTTACTCAATTTCATTAATTAAAAAACAAAGGTAAAAATTTGTATTAATTTACATTGAGATTCAAAATTATATACTATAAATCAATGTTTAAATTACTACAGTCCTGACACATGCATTTTTATTTTTATTTTTGTATAATCCCAAATTATTTCTTTAAAAACTTTTCAGTTATTCATCTTAATTTACATTTAAACAAAAAAAACGTATTCCTATTAAAAAAAAAAAAGAAAAAACAATACCATTAAGGAACTATATATAATTGAATTTTCTTTCTTTAAATTAAAAAAAAAAAAAAAAAAAAAAAAAAAAACTCAGAACAAATGACATATTCCGTCCTCATTTTTAGTATTTTTATCCAGATAATTGGCATCGGTGGCTTTTATAATTTTGCCCTATGAGAATGAAAATTTTTAGCATATGATAAATGCCGTTTGTTTTACTTCAATTGCTGTACATAACTTAATACTTATACGGCTAAGGAAAAATTCCAAATTCTTTAAAATCTAAAATATCAAAATCGCTACAGCCATTTAAAATTTAAAAAGGGATCCCTGTAAACACATACATTTTCATAATCTAAACTTACTTCTATGCGTAATTGCAATCGAATACAAAATAAGTGTTACTATGAAATCATAAAATAGATTCTTAAATTTGTTTCATTGTCATGAAAATGTAACATGTTTTATGGCTTTTTAAAGATTTAAACAGTTAAGTTCAAATACAAATTTAATTTACAATATAAGATAAAAATATCGGTAAAAGTACGATATATTGAAAAAACGTATTTTTCGATCTTGAAAAAAAACTGAAAAAAATGTTCTTCAGTTTTTTTTTCAAGATACATTCTATTATAATCCGGTCAGGGGAAGCTCCAACTCTGAATCACCGTTGTATTAGTTTTTCTCATAGTTGTGAGAATAATACTGATAAATAATAATTAAAGCCTGAAAAGCTCCCCTTCCTCCAACGTTTCCCGTGTTCATGACTTAGAAACTCTGGTACGCTCCTGCTGTAGACAAAAGCCTACAGCTAAAGTCTGCGCGTAGCGGTATCGGTCAGTTGCTAACCGAGAATCATGTACTACAGCTGTTTCAAAGGACCAAGATAATTTATCTCTTTTAGCGGACTGTTAATAATGAAAATGGTTACTTTTCTTTCCAGAGACATATATTTTTTACTTTTCATAATCCAATATCGACAATCAAAATAAACAATCAAAATCCATAAAAGTTCGCTAAATGTGCTAATTTAAGCTAATTACAATAATAATAAACTAAGAAAATATTTAAAATTTACAGATTAGGTTAGATGATAAACAGATCTGAACTCAGAGATGTTTTTCTGTTACCATGGTAACAGAAATAAGATGCAGTAAAAGGATTAGTTTTTGTTTAGTTAATGTCTTTAATATTTTAACCCTCTTTAGGAATACCACGATAATTCAAATTGGAGATAAAGACTAAGCTTCTAAGATATAAATCTGTGAAGTTTTATTAAAATATATCCAGTAGTTTTTATATGATGTAGGGACGACACCAGTTATCGTTTTATTTTGTATACATATATATATTGAAATAAGAAGAAAAAATAAAAAGTAATAAAATATAGTAGAAATAATGAAGATGGACCACTGAATGTGAAAATAGATATTTATTCATTTTGTATATACGAATATTTTTTTAGTTTTTAGTTTAATGTAATGTAATTATAATTAGCTTCTATAGCTAATAAAAAATAAATTAAAAAATATAAATTTTCAATCCACCTTCAACACCCTTAAAAGTAAAACTATCTACTTAATTAAAATAAGAAATCAGAAATTCTTATTTCTAAAATGTACAGAGTGTTTCAGGAAGAAAGAGAAATACTTTGAGAACTGTTTTCAGAGCTTGAAATAAAGAAAAAGGTTCATACAAATATATGTCCAAAAATGTTTTGTTATCAAGTTACGGTCAGCGAAAAAGTTTGCCTAAATTTCAGTTAACCTCGTTAAATGATGTCGTACTGAAATTTTTAAGTCCTTATATAAGGGGTAACAATTATACGTTATATAATATATATTACACAATTATACATTATAACGTTATGTAAGATTACAGAAAAATTAGCTTAACTAGCCATGCATCAAAATGCTTAACTAGAATTCTGTACAGAAGAATTGAGAGGAGAGTGGAAGAAATTTTAGGAGAAGAACAATTTGGTTACAGAAAAAGTATACGGACAAGGGAAGCAATTTTAGGCTTCAGATTAATAGTAGAAGGAAGATTAAAGAAAAACAAACCAACATACTTAGCATTTATATACCTAGAAAAGGCATTCAATAACGTAGACTGGAACAAAATGCTCACCATTTAAAAAAAATTAGGATTCAAATACAGAGATAGAACAATTTCTAACATTTAAAGGAACCAAATTTGTGGAGGTAGAAGAATTTTGTTACTTAGGAAGTAGAATTACAAAAGAAGGACGAAGTAGGTGCGGTATAAAATGCCGAACAGCACAGGCGAAACGAGCCTTTAGTCAGAAATATAATTTGTTAACATCAAAAATTGTTTCAAACATGAGGAAACGATTTTTGAAAGTATATGTTTGAACGTCGCTTTATATGGAAGTGAAACTTGGACGATCGGAGTACCTGAGAAGAAAAGATAAGAAGCTTTTGAAACGTGATGCTGTAGGAGAATGTTAAAAATCAGGTGGGTGGATAAAGTGACGAATGAAGAGGTGTTGCGGCAAATCCATGAAGAAAGAAGCATTTGGAAAAATATATTTAAAAGAAGAGACAGACTTATAGGCCACATATTAAGAAATCCTGGAACAGTCCCTTTAATATTACAGGGTCAGGTAGAAGGAAAAAATTGTGCTGGCAGGCAACGGTTGGAATATTTAAAATAAATTGTTAGAGATGTAGGATGTAGGGGGTATACCGAAATGAAACGACTAGCACTAGATAGGGAATTGGAGAGCTGCATCAAACCAGTCAAATGACTGAAGATAAAAAAAAATTATATACTGAAATATTAAAAACATCTTTTAATAAGTTGATTTTTAATATGATAAAATTAAAAATAAAAATAAATTATTTAAAAAAATATATATATATATTTAATGTTTTTGTAACATTTATAAAATTTAAAATCAAACCAACTCGATAACAGATTTAAAAAAAAAAACAATTTTGGAAATTAAATATTTTATTTTACTAAATAAAAAAAAAAATATAAATGCATATGTTTATATGTTTGTATTAATATGTATAGTATGTGTTATATTTTGTATAATTAAACGTGCGTGAGCGAATGAATAGCGGTATTGTGTGTACTACACTACAAAATGACGTCATAGTGAGTAAGTAGTATACAAGTTTCCTTATTTGTCTAACGTTAAGGTTGATAGTCATATAGAAGGATTGGAATAGACCAACAGACCAAACATATACTACTATGAATGCACTAAAGTTTGTTGATTATTTTTTTAACTGTTTTTTATTTTATAATTTTTTTCATGTATTGTACTGTTGATTTGTCAATCTTTAAATAACAAATGATGATTTCTACAACAAAATAAACATCTTTCATTAATTCAACATCATAAATATCTATCCTATTTTAAAATGAATCCATATTACATATCATATTTTTAAATACAAAAAAAGTTTGATGTTATTTATCAATTTAATTTTTAAAAAAAATCAGTTTGATAAAGCGTTGTCATCATATAATACAATTATTCCCTTATTTATTTTAAATTTACTTCCCCTTCTTTCTTTCTTTATAGTATCTAATAAACTAAACTGAACGACGCCTGTTATTGCATCACATATTGCTTTATACTTAGGAAAGTTCCAAACAGCCTTGAGCCGATTCCGTTATATCAAACTTCATTCATGCTTTCAACTACTCTATATGATTATTGCTATATCGTACTTATCTAATGTATATTCATAAACTACTATGGCGCTTATTTCTGACTCACTGTCAATGATTGTATACCATATATATATACACGAATATATTATTGCATAAAACTAAAATTTTATTGTGATTAATTAAAGCATAATTTTATAACTGTAATTAAAACGTATTTAAAAGGGTTAATATTTATAATAATAAATTGCATATATGTATTGATAAAAATTTTAATAAAAAATTTTAAATTGGGTAATCATATAAAAAAAAAAAAATCTGATATATATTAAATTACGAATAAATAATAAATTTATGGATATAAGGTAACAATTTATTATAGAGTGTTTTATGGATATGTTTTTAATATGACTTGTTTTAAAATTTTAATGTAATTATGAAGCAAACAAAACATTGTATAAGGCAGTGATTTTAAAACCGTGTCCCGGGGAGACGCGGCTTGTTCACAGGGGCGCCGAGAAATATTGTAAAAGCTTCATAATTAATTGAACCAAGGTATTTATAATTATTAATTTAATGATAATAAAGTAAAAAAATAATAAAGATACACGAGTTTTATTTATTTTATCTCTTAGTTCTGAGTCATCATACTTTTACTTATGGTAGGAAACCATGGAAAAATTTTAATTGAAAAAGGGCGTCGCGAATAGGAAAAGTTTGGGAAACACTGGTATGCTTTTTGTCATAACTGTGTTTAACAATAGGTACATATTAATTAATAAAGAGAACTGTTATACGAAAAAACATATATATTTATATAAAATATAAATCTTAGAATTAGAAAAAAAATATTCTTTAAAATGTTTGTGTGAAGTGTACAAATTATAATATTTAGCGGATAAAAGAGTTAATATTTGAATGTGTTCCTAGTAATCATTCATTTCTCAGAATTGTTATTGTAATTGATGCCTTTGTTAATAATATAATTTTTATTCAGTCCACCTCGAATGTCCATCAACTTCACTCAAATCGTCTACGTGTTGATTTATAGGTCTCACTCCTTAATATGTATAATTAACGTTGCAATTGTTACAACACGTATCTAATAACATTATACAGTATATTGAGTGTATATAATTGTATTAATTTTTCTTTTTTTTGACTTCATTCAGTGATATTATTAAACTACGCTATAGGAATTTCTATTTGTTTTAAGGTAGTAAACATTAATTTATTTTTATTTTTCAATTTCTGTTTATCAATTAAGCCTAGGCTAGATTACATAACCTACCCATAGGGTTGATATAGTGGTGAACACATCATTGCAAATAAGCTGATTTCGAAATCGAGGGTTCTACGGTTCAAATCCTAGTAAAGGCAGTTACTTTTAAACGGATTTGATTACTAGATCGTGGAAGACACTGGTATCAAGTGTCTTTAGGTGGTTGGGTTTCAGTTAACCAAAAATCTCAGGAATGGTCGATCTGAGACTGTACAAGACTACACTTCATTTTTCATTCATGCATATCATCCTCCGAACCGTTCTAACCGTTCGAAACGGTGGTTTCGGTGGCTAAATAGAAAAAGAAAGACTAACCTAGCAATAGCAGCGTAGTTGGGGACTAGTTTCAGGCTTTTCCAAATAGCAACCAATCAACAAACAGCATTTGCGAAGCGGTAAATACAAACAACACTTAGGTAATTAGAAAGCGTGGACCACTAATTCTTCCAAAAGAGATCCACGGAAGGGATAGTGAAGGAAGTTAATAAGAGATGAAATCCTATAAAATATGAGTGGTTCCTCGGGAAATAGCGGTGATTCTGATAATTTTACAGACTCCTTTACTGTTAATCCGCCATGTTAAACGGTTCTGGTGTTTTGCACATTAACGGTAAATAACACAATTCCTGAAAATGACATACTTCTTTAACGAAAATAAAAATCGACTTTACGAAAATCGTAAATCGATTTGATAATCTACCGATAGAGGAGAACAACAGTGCTGTTCCACAAAAGGAAGAAGTTAAATCTCTCCAATGGTATTATATGGTATTTTGGATATAACGAATATGTATGAGCAGTTGGAATCGGTGGTGAACAAGACAGAATACAAAGTAAGAATAATAAACAATAAACAACATCGACTGGTGTGGAAGGATATTGAGAGCTACAAGAAAATAATTTGTGTTGTTCGCGAAAATAACCTAATAGGACATAGCTTCATAAGATGTGATGAGAGGGCCTTTCGTGTGATGTTAAAGAATCTTCACTATTCGATTTCACTTACAGTTATACAGAATGAGATTGAAAATCATAAACACAAAGTTTGGAGCATCGTAAACGCTTGCTACTGAGTAACAAAGGAATCGACGGCTACTTTTTTCGTTAACTTGGAACCTAGGAATAATGATAGAAATGTGTTTGAAATGAAGTATGTAAACTGTTAAAACTGTATGTTTCTGTTGTAATGTATGTAACTGTTGTGTTAGATTTAAAACCCCAAAGAGAACCCCCGAACTGGTATAGTGTATGAGGTGTCAACAGTACAATCACACTAAAAATTTCATGAAAGGTACCTTTGTGTGAAGTGTGCAGGAGGATATAAGACCACCAATTGCTAGAAGACAGATAAAAGTACTCCGGCAATTTTTTCCTTACGCCATCAGGATAATTCTGCAAATTATAAAGGTTACAGGATCTAGAAAGAAAAGAGAAAAAGTGGATGAATTATGCTCTGAAGAACACTTTTATGAGTAGCACTATTTGCGGCACGGCACTATTCCGTTGGATAGAAACGAAATATAAGTTATGGACTACCCCAGGGAGATTATGGGGACAGAGCAGCAATGAATAGAACAGCTCACAGATTTAAGGTACAGGTATAAATATGCACAGGAATAAATCATTTAAAGAATATGTTGAAAGTCTATCTACACTCAACAGAGGTGATCATTCCTTGTGGAAGGTCAGGAAAAAATTGAAGCGACCACTAACCTCATTCCCACCGTTAAAGACTACTAATGGGTGGCCCTGTAACGAGAGGCAATAGGCTAAGATGTTTGCTAGGCATTCAGGCAAGGTTTACCAGCCGCGTGAGATGGAAGAAGATAACGAAGACGAAATTAGTGATTTTTTAAATAACCTGATTCCTTTATGTCTCCCTTTGAGCTCCTTATCAAAGGTGGAGATAGCAGAAGAAGTGAAGAGGATTGAGAACATACAAAAAGCTCCAAGGTTTGACTGAATTACGCATAAGATATTATCTTCACTACCGTCTAGAGCTATTTCTTACAAACAGGAACTATTTAATGCAATTCTTAGGGCAACTCACTACCCATCAGAATGGAAAAATCGTAGATAACGATAATCTTGAAACCTGGAAAACCTTCACAGGAAGTATCTTCGTATATAAGCCTAACACCGATTTTATCCAAAATGTTTGAGAAAATTTGAAACTGTTCCTGCGCAGATTATAGCCAGTGTTAGAAAGTGAAAAAGTGATATTTGACCATCAATTCGGCTTTAGAGGTGGTCATTCAACAGTGTAACAAGCCCGTAGAATTATTCGTTTTATCATCAGATGTCTGAAGAGAAAAAGTACTGTTCGGCGGCCTTTTTGGGTGTAGTTGAAGTATTTGACAAAGTTTGGTTGCCTTTTCAAATTAAAATCGTGCCTGCCACAACCTTATTATTTAATCCTACGTAGCTATCTGGATGGTCGCTTCTCACGAGTTAGTTACAATCAAGAGATATCTAAATTTTTCGATAATAACTCAGGAGTTCCACAGGACTCAGTCCTGGGGCCGGTTCTATTGCTGACCTACCTAATCCAGTCAGTGCCACAATTGCGTCATATATAGATGAAACGGCAATCTTGGCTGTTGACGATAGCTTGAATATAGCCTCGGAGAAATTACAATCTGTACTGGATACCATCAGCTTTTGACTGCGTAAATGGAGAATGAAGATAAATCCGACAAAGAGTAGCCACGTAAAATTCAGGATGAGATGACGATTGCCCTGAAGTTGAATTAAACGGTCTCAGAATACCTCATGCCAGTAACGTAAGTTATCTGAGCTTTTTCATTGACCGCCGTTTTACTTGGAGAGATAATGTAAGGGAGAACAGGAAGTTTTTTTTTTTTGTCTTCAGTCATTTGACTGGTTTGATGCAGCTCTCCAAGATTTCCTATCCAGTGCTAGTCGTTTCATTTCAGTATACCCTCTACATCCTACATCCCTAACAATTTGTTTTACATATTCCAAACGTGGCCTGCCTACACAAATTTTTCCTTCTACCTATCCTTCCAATATTAAACCGACTATTCCAGGATGCCTTAGCATGTGGCTTATAAGTCTGTCTCTTCTTTTAACTATATTTTTCCAAATGCTTCTTTCTTCATCTATTTGCCGCAATACCTCTTCATTTGTCACTTTATCCACCCATCTGATTTTTAACATTCTCCTTTAGCACCACATTTCAAAAGCTTCTTGTAGTATTTGTTTTATCTGATAGAATAAAATAAACTTTTTTTGGTTTATTTCAAAAAATTAAATAAAAAAAACATTGATTTTGTATTCAAGTAGAACTCATAATATTCTAACCTAGGGGAATAACTTATAATATTTTCTTATCTTCATGATTTTTGCGTGAACCGTCTATTTTAGATCATAAAATGTGGATTTTGCTAATCTAATTAATGACAATCCTTTACGTGGATATCATTATTTTTCATTCATTATTGACTATGATGATGGTGATGACTATTTAAAAAAAAAAAATACATTTTTATTTACTTTTCCTAAAGAAAACTTATATTCCTGGTTTTTCACAAACTCTATTAATACGAATCTTTTCCACGGTCTACAATTTTTATTTATTTTTTTGTTATGATAATTCAGACACCTACCTGGTTTTACATCTAAAAAATTAAATTTCTAGCAACATCTGAATACCATCAATTATTTTGGTTTAAAAATAGTTTTTCTATTATTTAATTTAGGAAAATTTAACTATTATATTATAATTTACTATAGTAAAATTTTTTTTTTTTTTTAAATTTATTTATGGAAACAAATAAATAGGCTGAATTCCTTTAAGACTCAACGTTCACGTAAATCTGATACGCATTATTGTCTCGCTAATTATTTATTCTTCTATATTTTGAATAACTAGAGACTTAATATTAACATATTTTTCCTAAGGGTCATATAAAACAAATTAGACAAATTAAACATTTTTGTAGGTAAAATAAAATACTGATTAAAAAGGGATAAAAAAATTAGAAAACCTGAGAACTCGAAACCTAACAGATTTTTCGAGTATATTGTAAGCTACCTCTTTCCAGAAGACAAAAAAAAAATTTATAGGATAGATGATAGTTATAATTTTTATCTACGGAGAGATGGAACTTTGAGAAGAGATGCAAAATAAGATTGGCATTATGATTTTGGTATTATACAATTTTAATTTTTTTTTTCTCTTCAGTCATTTGACTGGTTTGATGCAGCTCTTTAAGATTCCCTATCTAGTGCTATTCGTTTCATTTCAGTATACCCTCTATATCCTACATCCCTAACAATTTGTTTTACATATTCCAAACGTGGCCTGCCTACACAATTTTTTCCTTCTACCTGTCCTTCCAATATTAAAGCGACTATTCCAGGATGCCTTAGTATGTGGCCCATAAGTCTGTCTCTTCTTTTAACTATATTTTTCCAAATGCTTCTTTCTTCATCTATTTGCCGCAATACCTCTTCATTTGTCACTTTATCCACCCATCTGATGTTTAACATTCTCCTATAGCACCACATTTCAAAAGCTTCTAATCTTTCTTCTCAGATACTCCGATTGTCCAAGTTTCACTTCCATATAAAGCGACACTCCAAACATACACTTTCAAAAATCTTTTCCTGACATTTAAATTAATTTTTGATGTAAACAAATTATATTTCTTACTGAAGGCTCGTTTAGCTTGTGCTATTCGGCATTTTATATCGCTCCTGCTTCGTCCATCTTTAATAATTCTACTTCCCAAATAACAAAATTTTTCTACCTCCATAATCTTTTCTCCTATTTTCACATTCAGTGGTCCATCTTTGTTATTTTTACTACATTTCATTACTTTTGTTTTGTTCTTGTTTATTTTCATGCGATAGTTCTTGCGTAGGACTTCATCTATGCCGTTCATTGTTTCTTCTAAATCATTTTTACTTTCGGGTACAATAACAGGCAGTTACTCGACATTAAATTTAACAAGATGTACTGGATATTGGGTAAGGAATCAACTTTATTTATCAAACAAGATTCTAATTTAGACGGCTTTCTTGAAGTCTGTATGGACTTAAGGAATTGAAGTCTAGGGCACAACCAGTAATAGCATTGTGGAGATCATTCAACGGTTCCAGAATAAAATACTATGGAACATTATCCAAGCGCCGTGATTCGCGAGGAATATTGAGATCCACGATTACATAGGCAAACAATTCCATACGTTCGAGAAGATGTTGGCCGCTAAGTTTCGAAATATGTGTCTAGGTTGCAGAAGCATATTAATCATTTAGCTCTGAATTTACTTGACAAGAGCGAGAACGTCAGCAGGTTGAAGAGATTATGCGCTTGATCTGGTTGATGGACTGTTATGATGATCCGGTTTGTTGTAGATAACACTTATTTTATTTTCGGTTACTCAAATTTATCATTAATTATTTATGGTTATTTTAAAATTAATGTTTCATTTATTTTTCTAGTTTATATTAATGATTTATTTATTTTGTTCTATTTACGTACCCGACTTAATTAATGGTGTGAAAACATTTAACTATAAACAAAGGCACTATCAAATATTACGTTATTTCATAGTTACTATTATTTATGTTGTATTTATTCATATTATTTGTTTCTTTATTCGTTGATGATAATTACTGGATGATCTTATTTGAAGTGATAGTCTGACTTACGATTTTCTTAAAGCTTCAATATAGAAGCTGATTGTAAATAAAGGAATTTAGCAAAAAAAGAAAATTATTCAGTGGAAATGAAATAAAAACCTTTTAAAAAAGTAATTCGTTAAGAAAGGAGCATATAGGTATATACAATTTTTTACTATTTATATAATTATTATTTAAAAAGTGTATGATAAAAATAGAGAAACGTTTCAACCATAGTAATTTAGAATGATGTTAAAATTAAGAAGGTTGGTTAAAATAAAGAATCCATAAAATGTGTTGGATAGTAGACAAATTAAATTGATGACCCATATATATATATTGTTACTCGTAAATGATTAATTTAAGATGTAAAAGGTAGGAACTGTATGAAAATAAAGATTGTAAAATAATATAAAAGTGATATTTAAAGATTATGTAGGATGTAGAAAGGAAACCCACCGGATTGGTCTAGTGGTTAACGCGTCTTCCCAAATCATCTGATTTGGAAATCAAGAGTTACACCGTTCAAGTCCTACTAAAGGCAGTTATTTTTATATGGATTGAATACTAGATCGTGGATACCGGTGTTCTTTGGTGATTGGGTTTCAATTAACCACACATCTCAGGAATGGTCGAACTGAGAATGTACAAGACTACACTTCATTTACACTCATACATATCATCCTCATTCATCCTCTGAAGCATTATTTAAACGGTAGTTACCGAAGGTTAAACAGGAAAAAGAAAGAGGATGTAGAAAGAAAAAGAAAATTGCAATATATTATTCAAAAAACTGATGTCAGAAAAACCACAACCAAGTAAAATAAATATATATTTAATGCATAATAAAATTCATATAAATTCAAACAATACTTGTTACTGTTATTCATTGTCTTCTTATTATATACTGTACTCTTGTGACTCGGTACTGATTATAGGGTGACTTGAAAGTTAAGCTTAAATTCATGTAATCATTAACTTGCGAATAATTTAACTTGTTTACGATTGTACCGGGAATAAAATTCATCTTAAGAAAAAAATGTTATTTCTTTTTCATCAAAATCGGTTTATTTGTTTTATTATGTTTAATTGACTTTTTTACTTCCTTGTTCGAAGTAAAGGAAGTATTGTGATCGCGAACAATTTCGGTTTTCAGATTTCAACAGAAATATTCATTTTGACCATCTCTAAATCCATTTTTACTAGTTTCGGCGTAAGGTCTGTACGTACGTATGAATGTATCTAGTATAACTCAAAATAATAGAGAGATGGCAGGAGAGATGGAGTACAGCAGGCCCTGGAGACCGCGGACAGCAGGACCAGAAGGCTAATCCCCAATCTAAGGAACTGGATATATAGAAAACACGGTGAAATAAACTTTTACACGTCACAGTATTTTAATGGACACGGTAGTTTTAATTACTATCTGCATAGAGTCGGTAGAAGGGAAACTGCAGCCTGTATGTACTGTGACTGTGATGATGATGTCGAACATACTTTCACTGTATGTCATAAATGGAGGGAAGAGACAGACGGTATTGACCTGTCATCTGATGGAACTGAGAGACTAATCAATAACATGTTAAACAGTGAAGAAACTTGGAAAAAAGTTGAGTTGGTTATCAAAAGAATACTTACGCAGAAAAACAATGATGAGAGGAGACTAGGTTTTTAAACTTTAGCAAAGGGCAGGGTGGACAGCCTCAGTGGTGAGGGCTGACATGCCGAGGTGTGTCGGTTCCGATGATCCACTGGGGACTCCTAAGGGTTTTTTCGTTAGGTTAATATCAAGATCTGAGAAGTCCCAATCGCCACGTCGCGACAATGCATGGTATTGTCGTGACGTGGCGATATACAGATGGGGCAAAAGAACTCAAAAGAACTGACCGGTGGGCCGACCTGCCATTCCGGACTTATAGCCGGTAGGTGGGAAGGCCCATTAGAGTAGAACAGACACTCTCCTGGGTGGCGCAATACCAACCAGTCGGACCGGCCCAGGGGAGTAGAGTTCAAAAAAAGAAAAAAAAAAAAAAGAAAAAAAGTATAACAAAAACAATTAGCCGTAGTAAGTAGAAATTTTCGATTTAGGACTGTTAAAACATTTAGTTGTGTACCTCCCCTTTTGATTGGAATCGATTGAACCAAAAATATCCGAAAAAGCCCAAAATTCAAAAAAAGCTTTTGGATATTGGAATCTTTCTTAGCTGCAGTAATAAGCCCTCATTGATACCTTTTCAACGATATATTATAAGTTGTACTTATTCTCATTGGTTCCAGAGTTACAGCCAAATGAATTTTAATTAATGAAATATTTGGATCTATAAGATGATGGCACATCGGTTCGAATCAGACTTCGTCCCCTTTTTTATTTTTTATCTTTTTTTAATTCATTATTTAAATTTAAAAAAAAAATTAAATATTGATTTATTAACAATTATTATACCGTGATGTTAAAAACGTTTTTTCAATTATCTATATATATAAAAATGAATTTTTGTCTGTCTGTATGTCTCTTATACCTTACTAAACCGTTCATCCGATAGCGATGAAACTTTGGGGAATGGTTGGACGCATGCCAGGGAGGGTTTCTGAGTTAGTAAAATACGGAGTTTTCCGAAATTTCCCGAATAAATCCTTCGTTTTGATAGACTTTACGTGAAAATGTACAATAATATATCTAACTTTTCAAAGAAGGTAGTAGGAAATACTTCTTTACTTTTTAATTTACTTAATAAACCTGACGTGAAATGCTTGATATTCATGGGAATTGATATTCTATGCCCGGAAGTTATTTCTTTATTTATTTTATGTTTTTCTTCCTACAAATGATATTTTTTTCGGAGATCTGAATAATATATAATTTTGAAGTACTTATAAATTTTCAAGAACTAGTGAATGTCATTACCAAATATTTATCATACCTACATATATTATCATATAAATTACAATATCATCTCTAACGGCTTCTTCAAAAAGTCAAAATAAAGTTTTAACACAATAATGGGCTGTTGGATCTTTAACTGGCTCCCATAAATATGAATCGAGTTAACCTATATTTAGAAAATTAAATATGTTAACTTATCTTTGTTTTTATATTTATAAATATGCAATCTTTGTTAAAAAGGATGATCAGATGTTCTTAAAAAAATAACAATATATATAACCTTTATGTATAAATATATATATACTCGTATATATACCAAATAACGGAACTGTTTTTGTAAAATTCAACATAATACATCGGCTTATAAGAAAGAACCTCATTTTACTTGTGTTGCTATTATTAATAAATTGACGAATAATCTTTTAAAAATTTTTCCCACTAATTTATCTATATAAATAAAAATGTAAATGTTCGCTTGTTCAAAATCTTAAATCTCCCAAAGTTCTTCACCGATTGCTTTGAAATTTTGACACAACGTAGCATTCGAATACGCGCGTTTTTTATATACGAACTCTTTATATTCCTAAGCTTTCACACCTGTTTCACACCTAAAAACATGTTTTTTTTTAATAACAGCACTATCTATTAGACGTAAAAGCAACATACGCTATTTTAAATATTTTACGATTCGATTTCAGTGTTTCCGAAATGTGTATCCGCTATAGAATAAAAAACTACTGATTTACGCGTGGGGAAAAAGGGAGAAAAGGAAAAATCGGTAAAAGTAAATAGGAAAAATGGAAAAAAGTTAAAAGGGAAGAAATTAAAAAGGCAGTAAGGAAAAATGGAAAAAAAGTAGAAAACAGAGTAAAGTAAAAACGCGAAAAGAAAATGAAAGGGGAAATGAGAAAAAAATAAAAAGGGAAAGGGGAAAGGAAGGGGGAAAGGAATGAAATGGGAGAATGAAAGGGAAAGGAGAAAGGTAAATTAAGAAATGTGGCCAAGGGAAAGGGGAATGGTGAAAGGAACGGGAATGGTGAATGAGCGAAAGGGTAAGTGAATATGATAAAATGAAAATGGAAAAAGGGAAAACGAGTAAAGGAAATGGGAAATTTTTTTAAGTTCTGTAATATTAATTTTATTAATGCTTTATAAAACTTTCAATTGTGTTTACTTATCTATATATACTCGTATATATACTCAGATCTAGCAATAGCGAAGCATTGCCGGGTCTGCTAGTTCAATCATAAAAAAAAATAATATGAAAAAAAAATCTGAAGTTATTAGTAACATAAAATATTATGTATTTTTAAAAATGTGCATATGTAATTTATTAGATATTATTAGAAATGAATATATATGTAACAGATTTTTTGTAAATTTGATTTTTTAATATTAACTGAAAAATTATGATTTAGAATCTTATTGTTTTTGGATTTTCTAGTTTAATTTCTGTTTAATTTTATTTAATTATTCTGGAATTTCTGTTTAATTTTATCTATATTAAAGTCAACTACAGAATGACTGAAAAATAGACCCCCTCCATGAAAAACATATACAGTGAGGTGTACATACCCGATATTTAATAAATATCGAAAAATCCTTATCTTTTAATTGTCGGATAATATTCTCCCTAAGTCAGAGTTGATCATCGTTTCGTTTATTTGTTTTTTGTTGCCAATCATTTAATCGTTCCTTATTTGATATAATTCTTCTAATCTTGATTTGTGTACACGTTCTCTAGTTTTCAAATGTCTCTCTCTTTATATATTTATAGGAAAACACACCTGCGCTTGATAATCAACCACGGTGTTTTATTTGGGGATGGCGGAGTTATGTTAAAGTAAAATACTTAAGCATTGCATTCCATATGCCATGTGTACTTTATATCACTTAATATTTAGAAACCTACCGATGATGAAATGAAATGCAGCTGCATTCTGTAGCAAGTGTACGGAATAATTATTCAGTTCTGAATAAACTCTCGTTGAGTTAAATTCTATTGGAGTACTTGTTCGATGTACTTCATTTATTTATCATGTACTTCTATTTAATTCATCATTAATATATACGAAAAATGATGTTACAAGTTAATTATTTACTGTTAATGTATTATACCAATTGTAATAATGTTAACTGTATAAATAAAATTCATAATTGATTTATTAATAATTATTAACCTTTGTAAAAAAAAAATTACTATAAATTAGAATTCATTGAGTTATTAATGAAATAAAATTTTATGTACATTTCACTTTTAAAAAATGTGTATATGTAATCAATAATCGTACAATGAAGTCATGTGGTGTCATCGGAGTTTTTGTAAAATATACCACAGGGTAACTGTGGGATAAATAACTCATTAAATTAAAACCCTAAAGATATTTTTATAACTCGTGGAAATTTTAGTTTTTCAATATTAGAATCAACCTAAAAAGAATACTGAACATTTTTATAAATATTTTGTAACTATTGTGAAAATATTTTTCATAAAATCTTATTGTATAATTTTTTTCAGACTGTCTATCTATGTAATAAGAATTAACTTTTAAAGAAAATAAATATCCTTCACAAATTTAGTGTAGGCAGAACAAAACGATAGGTTTGATGCGTTGTGAATTATTACCAATAAATACATGAGGATTAAAATTTAATAATAATATATTGTTAGAGTGAAAGGACACGTGTAGACGTACACTCTTAATCAATTTTTGTGGGTGTTTAATGAATTTATGTAAGAAAAAATATATATTAAAATTAATTAATAATGGCAGATAAATTGAATTAAATTTTTAAATATAAATTACATTTATGATTCTGCTTATATATCAGTAATGGAAATGTCAAATGTATAGAAAACAATATATCTAATATACAGCTTAGCCTATACTTGAACAATTCATTTTTTTTATTGTGGCGCCGTAACCTTAAAAAAACAAAACTAGTGAAATTAATTCCAATAAATATT